>NC_056749.1:591125289-591140890 GCF_019279795.1 Protopterus annectens
TTTCAGGGGTTAGTTCAGGGTTTTTTAAAACCCCCTTTTTGCAGCCATTACATCAGTTTTTTTTGCCCCAGATGTCAGGTGCCCCCAAATGGAAGCAATTAAAAAAAAAAAAAAAAATATATATATATATATATATATATATATATATATATATATATTTTACACACACAAAGTTATACCTCCAACAAAAAAGCAAATACACCAGAAAGCTTTTAAGCATAGTAAAGGAGAATAGAAGTGAAGCCAAAAGAAGTCAGGGGGCTGTAGGGAGGGTAACCAGGACTGCAACAGTCAATACACTCAAATATCTATATTTATGGTAAGTATACACAACTGTGCTATGTTCTTCGTGTTTCACTGTTGCAGTCATCGCATTTGGTAGATTCCCAAAGCTAACGATGGGAGAAGGAATTTAGGTAGCATTAAGACCAGCTATAAGGCCCTGCAAGACTGCAGTGGCAAAGCCAGCTCTGGATTTAGAGAAAATAGGCAAATGGTAACGCTTGGTGAAAGTATGCACAGAACTCCAGGTAGTATCTTCTAGGATGTCTCTGGTAGGGACACCTCTGAGAAAGGCTGTAGAGGTAGATACAGCCCTGGTTGAATGGGGTCTAATCCCCTGTGGGATAGGTTTTCCATGGTGCTTATAGCAAAAATGAATGCAATGGCCTATTTAGAAATGGTTTGCTTTGAAATGGCCTTCCCCTCTGCCCCTGCAGAAAATGCCACCAGCAGTTGTTCAGATTTCCTTTGAGGTTTAGTCCTGTCCAAGTAACATCTAAGTTGTCTGTGCACATCTAAGGAGTTCACTATCTATTCCCCTTTGTTCTGTGGATTAGAGAAGAAGGTTGGCAAATGAATGGATTGATTAAGAGCCACACTGAATACCACCTTGGGCATGAAGGAGGGATTGGTCCTGAGGGACACCCTGTCCGCATGAAAGATGATGAAAGGCTCTACTGCCATAAGGGCCTGTAATTCAGATACCCTTCTTGCTGAAGTGATTGCTAAAAGGAAAACTGTTTTCCAAGAAAGGAATTTTAACTCTGCACTTGCAGCTGGCTCAAAAGGAGGAAGAGTGAGTTTTTCCAATACAAAGTTAAGGTCCCAGGCTAGAGTTGGGGCTTTCCTGGGTGGTCTTAAGTTTTTGGCCCTCTGAGGAACTGCTTGAGCAGTGGGTGAGAAAAGAGGGGTGGTTCTGTGTTGTAATGAGCTGAAATGGCTGAGGTGTGAATTTTGATGGAGGAAAAGGAAAGGCCCTTGTGAAGCATCTCAGTTAAGTAATGGAGAATCAGAGGTAAATAAGATTTTCTAGTACTAGGCCTTCTTGCCTCCAAAATGACATCAAACACTTGTTTACTGAGGGATGGTAACGGAGAGATTACGTAATTAGCCAGGCTGCCAGGTTCAGAGTTTGAAGCTGGGGGTGGAGAAGCTGGCTCTCCTGCTGTGACAGCAGGGTAGGGGTCTGAGCCAGGTGTCATGGGGCTAGTAGTAACACACTGCGCAAGAAGGGGTACCAGTGTTGGCGTGGCCAGTCTAGTGCAATCAGTATCATCCTTGGTTTGTCCTGTTTGATCTTTAGTAGTACTTTGGAGAGGAGAGGCAGAGGAGGAAAGGCATAAACTGAAAGATTTTTCCAGCTGAAGGACAGAGCATCCACTTTCCAAGCTTGTTTGTGGGGAGTCCTTGTGCAGAATTTGTCCAAATGGTAGTTCTGGGGGGAGGCAAACAGGTCTATATCTGGGCTCCCCCATTTGTTTATCAACATGTTGAAAGCCTTTGGTTCCAGTTTCCACTCGTGTGGGTCCATGAGATTTCTGCTTAGCTCGTCTGCCTGTGTATTTAGTTTTCCTGGCAGGAATTGAGCTTGTAGATGCACTTGGTAGCTCAAGGCTGTGTTCCACAGAGCCATGGCTAGTCTGCAGAGGGGGTAAGAATGGGTACACCCCTGCTTATGTACCACATAACAGTGGTGTTGTCCATCTTTACCATTAATTGTCCTGGAAGAATGTGGTCCTTGAAGGCTGTCAGAGCATTCTGTACAGCTAACATTTCTTTTTGATTGTTATATAGGTGCATTTGACTTGGGTTCTTTTTGCCCTGAATGCACTTCCCTACCAGGTGAGCCCCCATGCATAGTCTAATGCATCTGTTGGTAGGGTTTGGGCGGCAGGGGGTAGAGTGAATGGTAGTCCCTTGTTTTGGTGGTAGGCCTCTGCCCACCAAAGGAATTCTAGCAGTAGGCAAGGCATGATAGGAATCATTACTTCTAGATCCTGAGAATGTTGACACCATAGGCCTTTTAGATACCATTGTAGTTTCCTCACATGCAGCCTTGCATATGGAATTAGTAGAATGCAGGAGGCCATGAACCCCAAGGCTTGCAGTATTTGCCTTGCAGATAAGCAGGGTTTTCGTGGCCACTAGTTTGAAGCAAGTTGTCAAACGAATTTGTTTCTCTGGCGTGAGGAAAGCCATCTGGGAAGTTGTGTTCAAGCTTACTCCCAGGAATATAATTTGTTGACAGGGTACCAGATGTGATTTCTTTTCATTTATGGTATAACCCAGACAAGTTAGCACCTTTTGTACAAATGCCAGATGATTCAAAAGTATGTCCTGGCTTTCTGCCTGAATTAGACAATCGTCCAGGAATAGGTATATTTGAATATTACTTTGCTTGCAAAATGCAATGACTGGAGCTAGGCACTTTGTGAATATCCTGGGAGGAGTAGATAAGCCAATGGGCAGTGCATATAGCCTGCTTTGAAGCGTAGGTATCTTCTGCAAGTCCCGTACAGGTAGGCTTCCTTTAAATCCAGTGTTGTCAACCAGGCATCTTTGCCTAGCATAGGAAGCAACTGGTGGAGAGTTAGCATCTTGAATTTTGGGATCACCAAGAAAGTGTTTAAGATACAAAGGTACAGGATATGACATCATGAGTTGTCTTTTCTGGGTACCAGGAAAAGTCTGGAGTAGAAACCTTGTCCCTTTTCCTCTTCTGGTACAGTTTGAATAGCCTCTATGCTTAAGAGAGAGAGTACTTGCTTTGAGCCTCTGCCCACTGATTTGGGGGCAGATCTGGACATCTGTTTGGGGTTGGTAATATGTGGAAGTGAAATCTGTATCCTTGGGAAACTATATTTAAAACCCATTTGTCATGGGTAATGTGTTCACAGTTTTTTGCCTGCAGAGCAATCTTTCCCCCTAAAGGAGCAGTCAGTTGAGAAGTGCTTGGAAGTTTTAATGTTAAGTCATTGAGACAGTTTACTATGGGGGGGGAGGGGAGTCTTACTACTCCCTGATTTGGAAGTGGGAGCCCCCCACTGCTTAGTCCTGTGCGTAACCTGGGACTGAAGCCTGGGTGTTCTGCGGGTTCTGGGTTTGGACTGAGAAGGTCTGGAAGAGGCAGGAAAGGACCAATTCTTAGTCAGCCAATGCCTACTAAATCTTGGAGGCTGTACTTGTAGGAAATCTTTAACAGTTTGCATAGATTTAGCTTTTTCCTCCATCTTTGTAAGAACTTCTGCTTTGTTGCCAAACAGGCGGTCATGATTTAAGGGAGCATCCAGCAATTTAGCTTTAACATGATTTGGCAAGGATTGCTCCTTAAGCCAAGCATGCCTTCTAAGTACAGACCCAGTGACAGCAGCCCTGCAAGATGCCTCTAGTGAATCAAAACCACATTGCAAAGTATGTTTTCCAACCTGTTCAGCAGAATGCATTAAATCCTGTAAATCCTTATTTTCAGCACAGTCAGGAATCAACATCATTTTCTGTTTAAGCAATCCCATAATATGCTGCTGATACTTTTAACATATGAAACTGGCAATTTAAGGCCCTAATGGCTAAGGTTGCAGAAGTGTATACCTTCTTACCACATCTATCCAGCGCCCTGGAGTCTCTATCAGAGGGAGTAGGATTTTTGGCAGTAGTAGCCTTAATGCCCTTGGGTCCCTGTGAAATGGTCTCAGGATCCGCAGTAGGATTTTTAAAAAGGTTCGGATGGTAACTGGATTCATTGCTTTGCCTTTTGCACCTTGGTTTGTGATTTTTAAAAAGGAACTTGTGAGAGTCAGGAACCCTGTAATATCTATCAGGTTTTCTGGGAGCAGGAGGAATCCTCATAGGTAGATAAGGGTAAATCCTGGTCATCAGAGGAAACAGAAATGTCAGAATCCTGGTCAGAAGTATAATAAGCAAATCCAGTCCTAGGTCTCCTAGAGGGGGAAGGTTGGCTTTCCCTGATTAATGTAATAAGGTCTTCGGCCATTCTTATCATTTGTTTTTTAGGCATAGAGGCCTGACCATGCAGTCTGGGTGCCGTTTTTCCTATGCATGGTTCGAGATTTAGGCCTTGAAGAAGAAGATGGCATTGGTTAAATATGCAAGTCAGTAGGCCTGCAAAATACATCCCCAAAAGCCGGTGCCTGCACAGCGGCTCCAGACCCATCCAATGTAGAGACATCCTCAGGTTCCACAGTTGAAACAACTCACGGCATAACGGACTCCGAATGGGTCTCAGTAGAGGCCTGCGAATCTAAAGTAGCGGGTATCAGGGGCTGCGTAAGCTCTTCACTGAGTACCGGTGAACTGGCGACTAGCTTAGGAGAAGTGCCGTCAGCAGCTTTGGACCTAGGTGGCCTGTCTCTGTCTTTATCTTTGCATTTTTTTCGGAATGTCGGTAGTCGGATGGCTAACCGAAGACATATCTGGATAATTGAACAGCGTACCAAAATATTTAGAAGTGTAAATATACCGACAACGAATAGTTTGTTGCTTAAATAAGGCACAAAACCAACAGCGAGGTATGCCGTGGTCAGGGCCTAGGCAAGGAATACAGTATGAATGAAAATCTTTATGAGGTATTTACTTTCCACAAGAAATACAATTATCGACTTTTACTGACATCGGTTTAGAGCAAGAAAAAGTTTCCCTAACAGGGTACTTAGCTTTAGTTGAAGACTTCGGTTCTGAAACTCGAAAATGAAAATTTCAGGAGTCGGCCGACCAGCACTTTTGCGAACTGCTTCTGCTTTGGGCACCGCACGGCAAGAAAGACTGATGTAATGGCGTCGGCTGCATGCTTTATACCCCTGACTACCTGATGTCATGAAAGATGAGACCGCAACCGACGCAGGACTCAAGACTTTGACAATCAGGCCGACTGAGAGCTACCGCAAGCAGATAACCCAAATGTGATGACTGCAACAGTGAAACACGAAGAACATTTTGAGTGTTGAATGCCATTCCAGTGAAGACCTCATGATGGTAACGTATGGGGGAAATACATGGGTGTAATCACCTATATCAGAGGCTGAAGGATTTTACTTGTAGTCATCATGTGGAGAAAGCCCAACACTCAACTGTTTTTCTCAATTACAACACAAAAGTAATTAGAAGCTTACAGAGAATGTAGAGTGGTAATATCTAGCTAACATTTAACTTTATGAAAGCATTTACCAAACACTCAAGTAGCAACAAAAAGCTAACGAAGCTCCAAAGCAAAATGGTGTATGCTTCATCCACGTTTTCTTTTTAGAAGCAGTGCAGAAATGCATGTAATAAATAAAAATAACTTACTTGAGCTGCTTTCACTGTCGCTTGTGTTAGATGTCACACCTTCTGCAAAACAACAGATGTGTTTTAGACCATCACCTATTCAAAAGTTTCAGTTCCAATTATCATAAGCTATAAAGACAAAACTTGCTTAACCCCTTGGTAAACTAAGTATATTTCTATGGTTTTGACTACAGGTCTTGTTTGCTGACTTTGTACAAGACAGAACAGAATTAAATCCCTCATCATACCCACAAACCTGGTGCCTCATGCAAAAGCGCAAAAAGTGGGCTCATCACACACTTCTGCAAGGGCATCTCAATACTAAGCCACGACAAGGTGGAGGACATTTTGAGTTATGAGAAATCTAAGCATTATTCCAACAGCAGAGTCCGCAGCAGTCTGTCTGGATACTACAGATGGAAATTGTGGAATGTGTAACCGTCTTACAAAGTAAGAGGATGAATTCACATTTTGCACACCCCTAAACACAGCTGTGAATTGCTACTTTCACGGCACTTGTACCTCCCATTTCTTACAGAGAACCTTCTATCATGAGAATGCACCATCCCTTTCCTTCCCATTTATGTTCTTAAACCATCTTCAAATTTATGTTATCACCCATCCAATAGCGATTAATATGAATAACTGGTATATTTGCATATTATTTGTCCCCTTTTTTTCATTTGTGGTATTTTGATTATCAAATTACAATGTTCCTATCAATTCTGTGGGAAAGAATTATAAGACATAACTCTTCTATCTGGTAAAAAAGGAAAACCCGCATTAAAGCACAGATATCAACTCCAGGAAAAGGCACATCAAAGAGGTGAAGAAACTAGTCCAATATTTCAAGCATAAAAAGAGCAAAGACATGCCCAATGCTGTAATTAAGAGTACAGTACACACTGATTTGATATCAGATGAAAAACTACACAGCGCCTCAACAGCTGAACAGAAGAAGGAAAGTGGACTGCACAGCATGGCAAGCAAAAGGAGGCCAAATGTGAAGCTGCTTTGGCAGCCAAGATTCAGACAGGCAGGTGTCTGTCATAATAGGAAAAAGAAGGGGAGTGCTTGGAAAGCACTTATCACACAAGGCAACATATGTGACTTTCTTCAGTGCAGTGTGTGACACACAAATATACTTTCACAAGCAGGGGAAACAGGAGGACTGCACCATTTAAAGGCAAGAAAGGGTGGTGAAAATTACTTTTATATTAAGAGGCAAACAGCCTTCACAGTATAAAAAAAAAAAAAAAAAAAAAAAAAGGGGGGGGGGGGCAAAATTGGGAAGCAACTTTTACCACTGACAAATAGGAAGATAAATGGAAAGAAATATAGCAGGAAGCAAGGCTAAGGCAAATATAAATGTTTTTTTTTTTTAATGGAAATGCTAGGGGTTGTGGGCATGCACACATCCCTTGTCTCCAAATTCTTGATCTTATGATCAAATCAAGTTCCACTTAGATGAAAAGGCATTACTACAAGAAACTAAAATCACAGTCTAGTTTGCTTACCAATATTTGTGCTTCAAGCACAAACTGCAACTGAAATGACCACACAGAGGGACAGGCTCAGAAAGATACAACCACTGCAGATGGCCCTTTCACAGATCTACAGATACACTGATTAACGCACATATCTACTGTACCAAACTTTTCTGGGCTTTCTGCAATTGGTCAAACACAAAAGTAGAACAATGTCAGCAGTATCAACAAAAAAGAGCTCAAAAAGTTGAAGGGAAAATTGAACAGACATCCTGACACTGCCCTCTCAGAGGACGATCTCCCTCTGTAATGACATTACAAACTACAGGATCTGATGAAGGTATGCAGTATCAATCCAGTGACTGTGACAAATGTCCAAGACAACTACATTACAGAAACAACTAGAAGCAGCTGCTGACTCTGGATGATGCCCTTTAGCAACATTATCCAAAGACAAATTGGCTTTGTGGTAACAAAATGTAATGCGGTGTGTTATCAGTCATTATTTGGACATTGCTGTGCCATTTTTACATGAAAATGACTTGTGCAAATGGTCCAAATATATGCAAAGGTAAAGTGACAAATGTAAGCAAGCATCTAGGGTGTGTAGATGTACAATCTTCTTAAAAAAACACTTAGTAAAACAGGCTGTGCAACACCTCAGATATCACGGTGGGGAAGATTTGAGGATTCAGCCTTACAGACAATGCAGTTCTTCTAGAAGGACAATCAAGGTTTTTATTTTTTCAAATAGCCCAAAGCTCCATATGATACAATGAAGAGCAGCTTCCTGAATCTCCAAACTTTATACTGGAGGACTGGGAAAGCTAAAGGTGTACCAACTGAGGAACCAGTCCTTCATGTAATCTTTCCACAGAGGTGCAACTCGCAGCACTTGGACTGGAATAGTCTTTTGAATAGGATGATTTGAATGGCTTGAAACTATGTTTATTTGGCTTATCACATGGCAATGAGACCAAGTCTTAGCATTTCTGCATGAAATCATCAAAAATCTAGGTCACCAGCAGGAATGAAGGAAGGGTATACAGGAATCTTTTCTCTCTCTCTCTCTCTCTCTCTCTCTCTCTCTCTCTCTCTCTCTCATTTTAAAGGACATGTGACATCTACCCAATCTTGTCCACACCACTTGTGATAAGATTTGGAGAAATGTTTTGTGGGCTCCAGTAGGGAAGACTGGTAATTAAAAAGGACTGGCAGTACACATCATTCTGCTACTTAAAGAAATTTTACTTTTGCCAATTCATAGAAAAATTGTTATATTTAACACACGGCTGCCCTTAAATACAACAGATTCACAAGTTATTACAAATTTTATTGCCAAGTGGGGTCTGATGGTGACTGCTTGAACAGCAAGATAAAAATAGCTCTCCCAGTGCATGAACAATAGAAAAATATTTCATTTATTTTACTTATTTAATTTATTTTACATTTGTTAACCGGGAGAGTCCAACTGGATATATGTCCATTTTCAGTGGAGGCCCGGGGAGAAAAGCTCCACGGCAGTAAAATTGTTAACAAGACATAGAATGTTTACCAAAAGGTACATTAGAAAATATACAGCGGATACATTTTTTATACTTCTTATAGAAGTATAGTACATATAAGATGGTGTGTTTAACAAAAGGTGTATTTGCCAACATTCACAGGATACATTTATTTATACACCTTATAGAGGTATATAACAGCAAGTATAGCAGGACGGTAGAATAGATAACTTACACAACTAATTTTTACACATGAGAGACATGCTATGTCCATTTGGTTTACTTTACAATGTTCAGAGTTCCCATTAACCCATGCAGACAATAAAAAAGCAGTAGATAAGCTGTTACTCTAGTTGCTGGAAACAGAGAAATAGGAGTTACTATCCAGGGGTGGTACAGGTACATAATCTACGATTCAGAAAGTGTGTTTTGAGTAGTTTTTGAATTGGGTTGTGGAGTTGTTACTTATTAAGTGTGCTGGAAGGGAGTTCCAGATTTTAGAGATGTAGTGGCTGTAAACGCATCTACCTGCCTCATGTTTAAAGTTTGTTACCTTAAGGAGGTGTTGGGTACTTGATCTCAGGGATCTGGTAGTGGTGTAAGGTTGAAGTAGTTGCTGCAGAGCAGGGGTGTTGCCTGGATGATGTAGTACTAAGTGAGCAAATGCTAGTTGGTTGACTTGAAAGGTCAGGGGGAGTTCTAGCCAGTTGCATTTTTTGAGGATTTCACAGTGGTGGGTTCTAGAAGGTGAACCTGTGGCGAATCTGGCTATTTTATTCCAACAGCTATCTAGTTTGTTGAGCTGTTTTTAGGAGATTGGTAAGCACAGGGGAGGCATAAAGTAGGGTGGATAGGAGGTGTGTCCTGGCTGTGGTAACCTTAGATGGTTAATGGGCTATGGGTAATAAACTTCTAATACAAATGCCATCAAGAATGAAAAATGGCAATTCTAAGAAAAATTTGCCATGAAATGAAGTTGTGGATGAGAAAAAATGTCTTGCTGGCCAGCAAGCAGGAGACTAGATGACTACTAGAAGGGCAAAAGGAATGACTTCCAGCTCACATCACATGAGAAAATGGATTGAATGGATAATGAAATGTTCCGAAATCACTGTAGCATTGTAAGAATACATTATGTCAAACAGAAGGCATGAGGATTCTGAAGAAACACTGAGCAGTTAGATGAATTGAATATGAATCAACACAAAAACAATGAAGCAGTTAGTTGAGTTGGGGGACAGATCAGAGAAAGACCTTGAGATTTTCACCCATACCACAGAAAGCAGATAGAGCATTACTTTAATTTTATGAAAGAATAAATTACCAGGTGGACAGGCCATCTCTTAGCAGGGCATAATCAGTAAGGAACCGAATATTTTCCTCCATTCATTTCCTTTCCATTCATACCTTTCATCCTTTCATAGTGTACACCCATTAAACGCCATACTCCTTCCAACTGCCAAGCGTCTAGTGTATGCACCACCACTCTAAAGGACACCTGAATCTATCCTGACAGCAACAGCCCCTGCACCAACAGTTGTCAGCACTATATAAGACTCAGCTGCTGCGGTCACATCCTGCATCTTTGAGAGAGTTTTGCTCTTAAGTGACTAAAGTAAGTTTCATTTCTTGGGCACTCTACCAAACATGGTTCAGTAAATAAATAATTCAATTACTGAACTGGGGTGTTCTAAATAAGCTATGCATTTTAGTCTCCTTTACCTTGCACTGACTGAGGGGGTGTGCACACTAGACTCAGCTGACTGCCCCCCCCCTCCCTTTTTTATCTCTCTATTTACAGTGCTGCATCTGTAACCCACCTAATTTCATCTCCCTCCTCCAATGCACTAGTAGCAACCAGTGACTGCATATTTTAAAGCATTAAAATGTACGTCGCTAAACTCCCTTTATCACAGGAGTAGCACAGAGCTTTTATCTCCGCCTTCTTTCTAATATATCCATACTTCTTACTTTCTCTATTTCTCCCATGCTGTCTTTTAAGCAGAAAGAGGTTCTGCTAACCTAATCAATCTTTATAGAACATAAAACTGCTTGCTGATTGTTTTTCTTTCACACACACTGTGATCTAGTTGCAGCCACAGCCCTCTCCATTCTGCTCTCACTCTGCTCCATTACCCTACCCCATTCCCACCAACCCCCTCTTTCATTACATGTATACTCCAAAGGCCACTCCCCCACCACAACCTCAACCAAATCACATTACCACAAATTCAATACACCTTCACATAACTTCCATAAAAGCCTCTCATCCAGTCATAGGCCTTCACAATCACCTGATTCCCCAAGTCACCCCACTATTATCCCCCACACAGCCACATCCCCCATACTATAGATATTTACTCCCCACTCTCATATTACACACTTATACAATTGTATCTTGATAACACCAGCACTCCTATATAACATAACCACACTAGCTGAAACTACCAACCTAATTAACCACCAGATATAACTAACACCATTAGCTAAATACTACCCCCGTAGCTAGTTCTAAATAACAATTCAATATTCCTTATATAATTATTCTAACTACTATATATCCTATTATAGTACTACATACTAACTCAGATACCTTAAACAACTACTCTACATGTCATACATCCTATCAAGCTTCACATGAAAATATTCACACAGGTAATACTTCTACCTACCCTAATATTTCTAGCACATATTACTGCTACTCACAATATTCCATCCATTGTACTACCTTACCACGCGACCACTAACCCCACAACATCAACAACTCTCACCAATTCCATCTATCCTTCAAGGCTACATATAAACATAATTCCTCACTGCCTCAAACATGTCCCAGCCCTTCATCATTCCAACAAATTCACCAAATATGACAAGTTCTTCACAAACTTCATAAGAAAAATAGTAAACATTGCAGCCAGACTAATTCTCATTGGAGACATGCATCCCAATCCTAGCCCATCTATCAACAGCCAACATATGAACAGTCCATCTCTAAACATACTCCACCTGCCTATTAAAACTAGTGATCTGTTGATACTAAACATGAATGTCAGAAGTACTGGCAAAAAAGTCAATGACCTACATGCAAATATGTCCCTATATTCTCCAGACTTAGTACTACTGACAGAAACTAACCTGACATTCCCAATAATGAAATTCTAGCATTAGGCTATAACATACTACGTAATGATCGTACATGTGAAAAAGGAGGTGGTGTAGCCTTACTATTTACAAGTCTACTAAATGCAAATCAGATATTACAACTCCTCCCACAAATTCTGGTTTACCATTAACAACATTTTTCTCCCTGGTAAATCTAGCACTCCTCCCAACCATAACTGATAAATCACTCTATGTTGCCACCCATTTTAACAAATTCTTCACAGAATCTATTTTAGCACTTGACAACTCTCAGAACTCCCCTTCTCCCAACCAACTATCCAATATCAACAACAACTATGGCTTTTCCTTTCAACCTGTCTCTACTGACATGATTAAAAAAACCTCCTTAAGAAACTTAAACATACCACCCTAGCTGCAAATAAACTGCCAACCTAATTTCTGAAAATAGCTGATGATGCCATTGCGTACCCTGTATCCATTCTTATCAACCGTTTCTATATCTGAACACCTAGTCCCAGAGAAAAATCTCACATTATTCCACTCCACAAAGGAGATAACTCAAAGGAGTTAACCAGTTATTGGCCTACTGCAATACTCTCACCTTTATCCAAAATATTTGAAAGGTGTATACACACTCAAATTATGGACTACCTCATAACACACAATCTTCTCACTACCACCCAACATGGCTTCAGGCTCTCCCACAGCACCACAACCACTCTTATGTCATTCACGCATAAAGTGAACACCCATAGCAACTATGGCAACTTTGTCTCTGCTACCTTCCTTGACCTCTCCAAGGCTTTTGATATGGTTAACCACAACAAACTCATCAAATCCCTCTCTGAACTAAACCTTAGCAAATCCTTCATAGAATGTTTTTTGAGTTAACAAATAGACAGCAAGCAGTACTGTGGTGGCAAGAACTCTCTCCAATATTACCAGTCACTCTGGGTGTTCCCAGAGGATCCATCTTTGGTCATTTGCTTACTCTAACTTCACTATTAACCTCCACACCTCTACTCTACATGGCTCAATCATCCAATATGCTGATGACTCAACATTAATCTGTACCTTTCCATCTCTCCAAGATCTGTTGAAGGATGGCTTACCAACTCTCAATTAATACTAAACCCCAACAAAACTAAACTCCTCTTATTCCAGCCTAACACTCAGTCCACTCCCATACCCACATTCACTATCACTTCTAACAACAAAACTACTCTCTCTCTCCTGTCACCCACACCAAACTTCTAGGAGTCGAAATGGACTGCTACATGACATGTTACATTCACGTCACTTACCATAAAGAAAATACAAAAAAAATAGATACACTATACAGAAACAAGCAATTCCTCACAGATAGCACCAGATCTAAAAATAGCACAAACACATCTCTTATCTACTTTTTTTTACACACCTCCCCAACACTTACCAATATTAGAAAATTCGATATAACCAAACTTGAAGCTTGTTATAACAAGACTGCAAAGCACATCGCACACACCACTGCTATGTCCTTGAACGTAACTGGCTTGAACTTCCTCAGCTTCTCCTTTACCACCAACTTATTCTAACCAATAAAATTCTCCACAGCCCTGAAAAAACTCCTGCATTGCAAAAACCTAATACAAACCTACTCCAGTAATCGGGTCCTTCGCTCCAACAACAAATATCTCCTACACATCTCTAAAGCCAACAACTCTGCAGGGGTCTCCCTTTACTCATAACATTAAAGCAAAAAAATGGAACACCCTGCCCACTCACATATCTGTCACCACATCACTTACTTAAAAAGCCCTAAAAAAACACCTTCTAGATAATTGGCTTTATAACTGTGACACCCCTGGCTAGACTAATCTCGAACTTCCACGTAGTCACGTACTCACACAGGGTAGAACTCCTCTGCTATTACAGACATTATATATTACTATATGCTACAACAACTCCCTCTCCCTTCACATCTCTGCATCTCAAACTCTCTTGCATTAAACATCTTTCCAGCTGTTACTGATTTTATAGTTTATGACGATTCAAATTTTGTACTTGTATAAAATGGTCTATTCATCCTAACATTGCTGCTGTACATGTCAAACCATGTTATCCTAATGTTACTAGATGCATTAGGTTATAATTCCATGATTCCGTAACTGCTAAATTTTAAGTTTGTACAAAAACTTAGACTGTGTTACATGTGGAGCTTTTCTACCCGGGCTTCTGCTGAAAAAGGACCTGTGTCCAGTCAGATTTTCCCAGTAAACAAATGTAAAATAAATAAATAATAAAAATACATAAAATATCACATGCACATGCCAAGACTTACAACTAAGAAACAGCCAAGACTCTTATTAGTAAACATGCAATCACACCAACAGAAGGAAAGCACAGTTGTGTACGTTCCACATACCTGTCACAGCAGATGTTCTTATAACACAGTGGCTTACTGGCATATAGGTAGTAGTGCACTACTACCCTCCCTCTGGCAGTTTCTCAAAGCTTCACACTCCCTTTTCCTACTTTCTGTGGCTGTGAAGGACCAATAAGCTTCCAGAGCAGGACAGACCTTCACAGCAACAGACAACAGCCCAAAAGGAACAACAGATGGAAAAATACAAGATTTGTGAACACCTACAGTTCCAAACAAAAGCCAATCAGCAGCCACAAACGATGTATATACAACTAATGGAGGATGATAGGAATGTACAGCCAGTAAAGGCAGTGTGTGTTCTACCATCATCTACTCTTACAGGTATGTGGAACTTGAGCAACTGTACTATGTTCAACAAATACACTGGCTGAACAGTAGATTTCCAAAGATTACCCAGCCCAGGAGGAATAAGGATAAGGTTCCAGGAGCACCTGCAGAATGGACAAAGCAAAGCCTGCTCTGGATCTAAAAAAGGCATCCAGATTGTAGTGCTTCATACAAGTATGGGCCAAGGACCAAGTTGTTACCCTTAGAACACTTATAGAGTGAATCCTTTTCCAAAATGTTAGTAAGCATGAAAGACCCTAGTAGAATGTGTCTTTACCTTGTCTGGCTTTGCCTCTCTACGGTGGGTGCAATAAAAACCAACATCAGGAGACAGACAACATGCAATGATTTGCTTAGGAATAGGTCGACCTTTCAATGTCCAGTATGAGGAAGTAAAAGCCTATCAGCCTTAGTAAAGAATGAAGCATATCCAAGATATGAAGTAATGTCAATCTTTAATTCTAGGGTAGGTCTTCCAAGATGGCTGCACAGAGATCAACAGCATAACTTCAGCTCTCCCAGTGTGAAAACAGAAACCAAAAAAACGGGTATTACTGAAGTTTTCTGTTTTTTTTTTTTTTTTGGGCGGGAGGGCTAAAATTTAGTTACTATACTGTCTGGATGCCAGCAAAGAAGAAATTTAGAAAACCGGAAAGAAAAATCTGCTAGAAAAGGTGAACAGAAAACACTGTCTGAGAAGGATTCTGAAGCTGTTAAGCAAAACACAGTTAAAGCTTCAGCTTTGGTTCAAGAGACGGCTATAATTAATTTTGAGGGGAAAAAATAAATCAATATATTCAGAGGTTATTAAAATAAATGAAACACTGAAGAAATAAATCAATTCAAATAGGAAAAAACAGAAGAAGCTTTAACTAGTCATTCGGATGGAGTAATAAAACCGGAAAAATCAGAGGCTGACATGAAGAGAAAAAAAAAAGATTTTCTGTTGTGCCAGAGAAACTGCAAAGAACAGACTGTATTAACTTTATGACCACAAAAACAATCAACTAGACTGGTGTTTCAAAGCATGATTTATTAATCAAAAGACCACATCAAGTGTATGCTCCAAACCTGGCCATGAGAAAGCAGTTAAAACCTATATCAGTAAAGCTGTAATCATACCAGCAGTAAGAGTTGATCCTAAAAAATTGTTGCAGAAGGCAAAGATT
>NC_056749.1:591141390-591165104 GCF_019279795.1 Protopterus annectens
CATCTGTCTAAAGTCCTAGAATCCTATCAGGGTAGGATTCTGGCAGTAGTACCCTTTAGCGGCCTGAATGCTGGAGGCAAAGTATCCGGGGTAAGGCTAGATTCCAAGAAAACATCATCTACAATCTCCAGAACAGGAGAGATAGCTAGAGGCCAGTGCTGAGGCAGGTTTAAAAATGCCCTGAGTCTCTTTTTGGAATGAGAGTAGTCCTGGCTTTCTCAGCGGAAATGCTCCCTACGGGTATGCAAGGTTTCACCAAAAGAAAAATCTTCTGGAGGGGAAGCAGAGGGAATGGAATCCTCTGCATCAGAATCCTCATAGGTAGATAAGGGTATGTCCTGGTTGTCAGAAGGAACAGCGATATCAGATTCCTGATCAGGAGAATCAGAAGGAAAATCAGTTCTAGGTCTCTTTGAGGGGGAAGACTGGCTTCCCCTAATTAAGGTAATGAGGTCTTCAGCCATTCTAAGCATTTGTTTGAGGCCTGTGGGCCTGAGAATGCACTTTGGTCGTCAGTTTCCTAGGCGCAGTGCGAACTTTAGGCCTGAGAAATTCAATATTTTTGGCTTGAAACGAAGTTGTCGGTTTAATATGAAAACAGGTAGGCCTGAATACACCCTCAGAAATCGGTGCCTGCACAGCAGCTCCGGACCCATCCAAGGTAGAGACATCCACAGGTTCCATAGTTGAAGAAGCATCTCGCAGAGTACCAGACTCCGAATGGGTCTCTGCGAATCTGAAGAAGTGGGTAACAGGGGCTGTGAAAGCGCCTCACTGAGTACCTGCAGACTGGTGACTAGCTTACCGGTAGCATTGCCAGCAGTTTTGAACCTATGCGGTCTGTCTCGGTCTTTATACTTACGTTTTTTCAGAAAATCGGTAGTTGGATGGCCTACCGACACCATTTTGGAGTACGGAGATCGTGAGCGAAAGTGTTTAGCTACAAAAATTGCCTGACGACAGATAGTTTGGGCGTTGAACAAGGCACAAAAAGTACAGTTTTGTACCTACCATAAATGTAGATGTTCGAGTGCTAATACAGCTGCAGTCATAACAGATGGGTTTTCCTGCCATCAGGCGGGTCCTCGGTCGGCCAAATTCCAAAGTCTAGGTCCGGCGTCGGATGTCGTCACTTCTTCCCTGACGTCAGTGCGACAGGGGTATAAAAGAACCAGCCGACGCCATTTTCTTCAGTTTTTCTTGCCCCAGATGTCAGGTGCCCCCAGAAGGAAGGCAAAACATAAATTTATGTAATAATGCAATGCAATATAATCAAAAAACAGTAGTTGCAAGCAAATACACCATAAAAGAATACCCCAATGAGGCTGTATGAGGAGGTGTTAGCCATTAGGCCTGTCCCAAGAGGGGAAGGAGGGAGGGAAACCTGGACTGCAGCTGTATTAGCACTCGAACATCTACATTTATGGTAGGTACAAAACTGTACTATGTTCATCGTGCATACAGCTGCAGTCATAACAGATGGGTAGAATCCCAAAGCTAATAAAGGGGTGGTAGGCACTAAGTGGAACTAGGAGGAGCCAGGATGCCCTGCAAGACTGCAGTGGCAAAGCCCGCTCTAGATTTGGAGTATAATGGTAGGTGATGGTGCTTGGAGAAAATATGTACAGAACTCCAAGTGGCTGCTTCCAAAATATCTTTGGTAGGAACACCCCTGAGGAAAGCTGCAGAGGTAGCTGTGGCCCTTATGGAGTGAGATCCGATACCTGTAGGTACAGATTTACCATGAAAAGAGTAACAAAAGCGTATGCAGTGGGCTATCCATTTTGAGATTGTCTGTTTGGAAATGGGCTTCCCATGAGCACCTGTAGCATAGGACACAAAGAGTTGCTCTGATTTTCTGAAAGGCTTTGTTCTGTCCAAATAATAACGGAGCTGTCTTTGAATGTCCAAGGAATGTAGTAGTCTCTCCCATTTGTTTTGTGGATTAGGGTAAAAGGTAGGTAAGTGGATAGCCTGATTCAAGGCTACCCTGGATACTACCTTTGGCATGAAGGAAGGATTGGTTCGTAAGGAAACTCTGTCCTGATGGAAAATGATGAAAGGCTGCACAGCCATGAGGGCTTGTAGTTCCGAAACCCTGCATGCTGAGGTGATAACCAGAAGGAAGGCTGTTTTCCATGACAAATATTGCAGTTCTGTTGAAGCAGCTGGCTCAAAAGGAGGCAGGGTCAATTTTTCTAGAATGAAATCGAGGTCCCAAGCAGGTACTGGTTGCTTCCTTGGGGGTTTTATATTCTTAGCCCCTCTGAGGAACTGTCTTAAGAGAGGGTGAGAGAATAAAGGAGGATCAGTGTTGTACTCTGCAAAAATGGCTGAGGCATGGATTTTGATGGAGGAGAATGAAAGTCCACTGCTTAGCATCTCAGCTAGGTACTGTAATATTTGAGGTAAATTCAGTATTTCAGGATTCTGACCCTTTTTCTGATTCCAGGCACAAAACCGTTTCCATTTTGCGGAGTAGGCTTTTCTAGTAGAAGGCCTTCTGGCCTCCAAAATGACATCCTGCGCCTCCTTGGAGAGTAGGGTCTGTTGTGAATTTAAGGAATCCTCCATGCGGCTAGATTGAGCGTTTTCAGCTGACTGTGAAGAGTTTTGAAGCTGTGCTGAGCCAGTAGAAGAGGCATTAGAGGCAGGATCCATGGTGGGGAATGCGTCAGGCTCCTCAGGAGTGGGTACCAGTGTTGTCTTGGCCAGTCTGGAGCAATGAGAATCATCTTTGGTCTGTCTGCTCTGGCTTTTAATAGAACTTTGGGCAGCAGATGAAGAGGTGGAAAGGCATAAACTGTCAGTGTTGTCCAACTGAAAGAGAGTGCGTCCACTTTCCAGGCCTGTGGATGAAAGGTCCTTGAGCAGAATTTTGTCAATTGGTAATTTCTGTGGGTGGCAAAGAGATCTATGTCTGGCCTTCCCCATGCTTGAATTATCTTTGTAAAAACTTGAGGATGCAACTTCCATTCTTGTGGATCTGTCAAATTTCTGCTCAGGTTGTCTGCCAGCATGTTTTCCTTGCCTGGCAGGAACTGTGCTTGAAATTGGATTTGTAATATTCCAGAGCCATGTTCCAAAGAGACATGGCTAGCCCGCATAGGGGATATGAATGGGTTCCTCCCTGTTTGTTTATGTACCACATCACTGTGGTGTTGTCTATCCTTATCAATAGCTGGCCTGGATGCAGTAGGTCTTTGAAAGCCATAACAGCATTTATTACTGCTAGCATTTCCTTTTGATTGATGTGTAGGTGCTTTTCTTTTTGTGACCATTTGCCCTGAATGCACCGATCTGTCATGTGCACCCCCCAGGCGTAGTCCGAGGCGTCTGTTGTGATGACTTGATTTGCTTGAGGCTTGCAGAATGGGAGACCTATGTTTCTTTGGCATGCTTGAGCACACCACAGAAATTCCTTTTGAAGACATGGAATCAGTGGTATAATTGTTTCCAAACTGTGGCTGTGTTGAGACCATAAGTTTTTTAGGTACCATTGAAGTTTCCTCATATGCAGCTTTGCACATGGGATTAGCAGGATGCAAGATGCCATGAATCCCAGAGCCTGCAGGATTTTCCTTGCAGTCAGCCTGGTGAAGGTTGCCAGTTTTCTGAAGTATTGAGTTAGTTGCCCTTGTTTCTCTGATGTGAGGTAGGCCATCTGGGTGTTTGTATCCAAGCTGGCACCCAGGAAAATTGTTTGAGAGGGTATTAGTCTTGATTTCTTTTTGTCGACTGTGTATCCCAGAGAATTCAACAACATTATTACAAATGCCAGGTGTTTCAGAAGAATGTGTTTGCTGTCCACTTGGATCAGGCAGTCGTCCAAATATGGGTATATTTGTATCCCTTGAAGTCTGCAGAAGGCAAATACTGATGCCAGGCATTTCGTGAACAGTCTGGGTGCAGTAGATAAGCCAAAGGGCAATGCAGAGAATTGATAATTGGTTGAACCTGCAAGTTTCTGTGCCTCTGCCCTTTGATTGTGTGGCAGGTTTGGCATGCCTCTCATTTTTGGAAGGGTGTGAAAGTGGAATCTGTAGCCTCTGTCTATAATGTCCAGGATCCATTTGTCTTTTGTGACAATATGCCAATTTTTCGAAAATAATGCCAGTTTTCCACCTAAAGGTGCTGCCATTTGAGCCTTGCTTGGCATGCAAAGGGGAAAGTCATTGGTTCTGCTTTCTGAATGGCTGTGAACTATCCTCACCACCTCTTGGTGTAGGTGCTTGCCATTGTCTGCCTCTAAATGATCCTTGAGATTGCCCTCTACCCCTCGGCCTGTATCTACCTCTTTGAGGTCTGTCCGTGGCTGGAAAGGACCAATTTTTTGAAGGCCAATTTCTACTGAAACATGGAGGTTGTACCTGTAGGAAATCTTTCACTGTTTGCATTGATTTTGCCTTTTCCTTCATTTTCTTTAATACCTCCTCAGCTTTAACACCAAACAATACATCTTTTTGAAGAGGTGCATCTAGTAATTTAGCTTTGACATGATCTGGTAAGGTTTGCTCTTTGAGCCAAGCATGTCTACGTATGACTGATCCTGTAACAGCAGCTCTACATGAGGCCTCTAAAGCATCAAAACCACATTGCAAGGTATGTTTACCCACTTGCTCTGCACTATGCAACAAATCCTGCAACTCCTTTAAGTCTGGTTGTTCAGGTTGTGACATTTTGCTTTTCAACTGAGATAACAAAAACTGTTGATACTTTAACATATGGAACTGTCAGTTTAATGTCCTCATGGTTAAGGTGGGCGAGGTGTATACCTTTTTCCCCCATCTTTCTAAAGCTCTGGAATCTCTCTCTGAAGGTAATGGATTTTTGGCAGTGGAGGCCTTAATTCCCTTGGGACCCTGTGAAATAGTTTCTGGGTCAGCCGCATGGCTTTTGTATAGGAATTGGTGTGAATCAGGAACCCGGTAATACCTGTCAGGCTTGACTGGAGCTGGAGGTAAAGAATCTGGGTTAAGGCTGGCCTCTGAATACACATCATCTAGTATGTCCAAGACAGGAGGTATAGCCAGAGGCCTAAGCTGAGGGAGCAAGAGGAAATCCCTGAGCCTTTTCTTGGAGTCTGAGTACTCTTGGCCTTCCCAGTGGAAGTGTTCCCTCAAGGTATGCAAGGTTTCCCCAAAAGAGTAATCCTCAAGGGGGGAGACAGAGGGAATGGACTCCTCTGCATCAGAATCTTCAAAAGGGGAGTATGAATGTTCTTAGTCCTCAGAATGTTCTGAAGTAATGGAGGCCTGGTCCGAGGAAGGGTATTCTTCCTCCACTCTGGGCCTTTTGTCCAAGGGGGGGTTGAGAACCCCTGATAAGCGTAATCAAATCCTCAGCCATTTTGAGCATCTGCTTTTTAGGCATGGGGCCTTGAGAGGGGCCCTGTGGAGCTTGTCTTTTAGTATGCATGGCTGCTTTAGATTTAGTGAAAGCCTTAATGGAAAAAGAAGAAGGCCTGAAGACACCTTGAGAGGTGGCAGGCCTGTTTAAACTCTGAGTTTCCCTGCCAAGAGTGGCTTCGGTATCTGTAGTCGGGGTGTGGGCCAAGGCAGCCTGCGACCTCGGGCACAGAAGACACCGCTAATGAAGTGTCATCGGTAGTCAGGGGCTGCGTAGGTGCCTCGCTGAGAACCGGAGCACCTGTAGTCGGCTTTAGCGTGGTGTCGGTAGAAGTCGCGGACCTCATATGTCGGTCCTTATCTTTGCGTCTTTTACTCAAAACTGGAGTCGGAGTATTCAACAACATAATGTAATTACATTTTTGCCAAAATAGTGTTATTAACTCCGCCAGGCAGCTTAATAGTGCGTCTGTTGAATGTAGCACAAAAACGACAGGCCGAGACATCGTGGTCTGGGCCTAAGCAAGGAATGCAGAGGGAATGGAAATCCTTATGTGGTATTTGCTTCCCACATGAAATGCAATTATTAACTTCGTCTGACATCGGTCTGAGGCAAGAAAAGTTTCCCCAACGGAGTACTTGGCTTTCAAGAAGTCTTCGTTGAAAAATATTCGTAATCTCAGGAGCTGGCCGGCCGGCACTTGTGAACTGCTTCTGCTTCGGGCACCGCGCGGCAAGAAAGACTGGAGAAAATGGTGTCGGCTGGTTCTTTTATACCCCTGTCGCACTGACGTCAGGGAAGAAGCGACGACATCCGACGCCGGGCCTAGACTTTGGAATTCGGCCAACCGAGGACCCGCCTGACGGCAGGAAAATCCATCTGTTATGACTGCAGCTGTATGCACGATGAACATCCAACAGCGAGGGACATCGTGGTCTGGGCCTAAACAGGTGACGCAGTAAGAATAAAAATCTGTATGAGGTATTTGCTTTCCACAGGCAAGACAATTATTCATTTTTCTGACAACGGTTAGAACAAGAAAAAAGGATCCCTAATGGGGTACTTATCTTTTAGAAGACTTCAAGTCTGAAACTCGAAAATGAAAATTTCAGGAGTCGGACGACTTGTGAACTGCTTCTACTTCGGGCACTGCAAGGCAAGAAAAACTGATGTAATGGCATCGGCTGCATGTTTTATATCCCTGATGACCTGACGTAATGGTAGAAGCGACAGCATCCGAAGCAGAAATCCATAGACTCTGGTATTCAGGTCGGCTGGGGGGTAACTGCGGGCAGATAACCAGAATGTGATGACTGCAACAGTAAAACACAAAGAACATATGGTCCTTATTGTATTATAATGATATCATAAATAAACATTTTTAATTTACAGCTAAGAAAACATTTGTTACTGCACAGAGGATGAAGTTTATAATCCATTTGCTGACAAACTCATTATGCCGACATGTAAATTAGGACTGAGATGCAGCGAAATCTTTTGGGGCAGAATGGCATTCTTGAGTGTGCTTTGGACCAAAGTATCTTACTAGAATTTACGGAATATGTTATTGCAGACTGCCTTAGGGGAACTGACAAAAGGCCAATTATACACAGTTAGCTAAACCCAGTATTTTAGAGTCCTTTTGCTGTCACAGTCTGGCACCATATCTGATCTCTGTCCACAATAAAATGTCCAGAAGATATACATATATCTATACCTAAAATTTATATATGCTCTATTCCCTCATTTGACCAGAAGCAAAATGTATCTAACCAAACAATATTTCTGTTACTGCATATAGGGTGAGGCATAAAATGTGTTGCCATTTAAATCAGGATAGAGGTGAAGTGAAACCCTATGACATTCTTGAAGCTGCTTCATATCCATTTATCTTATTAGAATTTGACTATTTTTTTATTGTGAAGTATACGCTGTGGAACTGGCATACTGCTACTTATATACAGCTTGCAAATCCACCATTTCAGAGGGCATGTGCTGTCTTAGTCTGTTATTTTACTTAGTTACCATCTGGGTGGTATTTGACCTCTGCTCAAAAGGCCATGTGAAACTAATGTCCTGAACATGTAACAAAATAAGTTCAAACTGCATCAAATGCTGATTTTGTAGCATATCACCTATTGCTTATGCCTTAAAACTTCATGATAAAACCTGAAAGTGGGATTGAGATGTAGCCCTTCACAGAGACACCACTACGCTTTCAGAGTCTAACCATTTTACATACAACACAAGTTTCATTGCGAGTATTAAGCTTGACTTTACTATGTTACATACATACATACATACAAATATTTCAAGCATGGGAATTAATGCCCTTCTAGCTTGACAATATACCAAAACACTTGTTCCCATAACAAGCATCCAGGCTGTTCTTAAAAATATCTAAACTAGTACTTGCTTTAATGTAATTTAGTAGTCTGTTCCATGCATCAGCTGCTCTCTCGGAGAGCCAATTAGTACATTTCTCATTCCTATAGAAGCTTTTACATAGGTTGTCTGATGATTCTCTACTACTATTTGATAACTCCAAACAATCCCATAGGTAGTTGGCACTAAATTCCATACATAGCCGAATAAGATGTCCACTTAGATATCTATAAGAGACACTGTACAGATTCAGATATTTTAGTCTTTCATAATAACTTAAATTTTCACATCTATGGATGCCATTGGTATACTTCTGCTGTACTCTTTCCAGTTTAGTCATGCTTGTTTTCTTATAAGTTCCCATATTGTTATTCCATATACTCAAGTTTGGGTCTAATGTAACTAACAATGACTTCATCATTTCTGATTTCCTAGACTTTATAAATCTTTTTATACAATCTATAGCTCTATAACCATCATTAACCAATTGGTTGACATTATTAGAAAAACTCATAGCTGGATCTACCCATATAGCCAGGTCCTTAAAAGAGTCTACAGTTTCAATCACTGTGTGCTATATTAAATAATCACCTTTCAATATACATCTCCCAGATCTCATATGCTTAGTTTTTTATATATTTTTGATATATATGTAACCATATTATTCTCCTGTGCTCAAATGGTCAATTTAGTCAAATTCTTTTGCAGACATACCTTATCTGTAAAACATATAATCAGTTTACCTAATTTCAGGTCATCTGCATACAGACTGTAAAAACACGTCAGATGAAAAGGCTAGATCTGAAAGATACAATCTAAACAAGTACAGACCTAGAAGACAGCCCTGTGGGACACCCTGACTGTAACCAAGAGTTTCACCTGTCCAGTTGCTTTATGATACTTGGGCAGCCATGGTGGTGCAGCGGTTAGCATTGCCACCTCACAGCAAGAGGTTCTTCCGTTCGATTCTTGGCTGGGTGCCCTCTGTGCGGAGTTTGCATGTCCTCCCTGTGGTTGTGTGGGTTTCCTCCGGATGCTCCGGTTTCCTCCCACATCCCAAAAGACATGCTGTAGGTGGACTGGACACACTAAATTGGCCCTAGGTGTGAGTGTGCGCGTGTGTGTGCCTTCTGTGGAAGGTTAGGTGCCGGGCTGGCAACTCGACACTGTAAAACTCCACTGTCAATCATAAGCGGACAAGTGATCCACTGTGGCAACCCCTAACCGGGAAAAAGCCGAAAGAAGAAGAAGCAGTTGCTTTATGATACTTGCCATGTCCTATTTGTAAGCCATAAAGCTATCAGTCTTATCAACAGTACAGCAATACCCAGTTGTTCTAATTTACTGATCAGTATTTTGTGTATGACTCTGTCAAATGCTGAACTTAAATATTTGTAAGGGGCACCCCGTCAGAGTTCATTCAATTCATTTGTGAGTTGAATAATAATAACCATGGATTAAAATTCTCTTTGGAACAGGACAGGTCATCCATTCAATTTCTGGATGTAGAATTCTATGTGGACTGTTTGTATAGAATTCAGTATAGGCCTTACACGAAACCTACTGCATTTAATTTTTTGCACACTGATAGCATGCATCCCCTCCACCTTATGGATTCCCTTCCCTATGGGGAATTTAAACATATTTTTCGTAATACTTCTGAAGTGAAACTCAAAGATAGATACCTGCAGGAGGTGAAATGTTGGTTAAAAGAAGAGATATTTTAAATCATGTCATGGAAAATATATATGGTAACATAAGGGATCAAAGGCAGAATTTTGTTGTGAATGTAAGATGTGGAAACAGAGTAAGGAAGAGAGTGGTCAAATAGATAATTTGAAGAAAATCTATTACGTGACTAAATATTCCCCTCTTCTCTGAGGCTGTGAAAAAATTCATTTTGGAATTTTGGCATTTAATTTACATGGATGAGAATGTGGGGCATTTTTAACAAAACACGTCACTTTTTCCTACAGTAAGTATTTAAATTTGAAGAAGTTATTGAATGTAACAACTTTCATTTCATGTGTACCACAGGAATCATTTGGATCATTTGCATGTGGGCATTGTAAAATCTGTAGCAAGATTAGGAACATATCTGTAACTTTTATTAATGGTTGAATATTCATTTCCAGGGGAAGATTCCACTGCATTGGTGCGATATGCTTTATATTGTACGATGTGGACGTGACAACACTAGGCAGTATGCGGGACAGACAAAGACAGTTGTAAGAGTATGAATACCTAAACATTTAGGGGATATATGAAATAGGAACAGGAAGAGTCCTATAGGTGAACACTAATTCTGTGCATTTTGGTTTGGATAACTCTTTTTTTTAGCATTTCGGCATTTTATGAAAAAGCTGAATGAGCTGGAAAGCAAAATGATTCTAAATAAGAGAACACTTCATTCCAAGGGTCTAAATCTTAAAGTTAATTTAAATTAGTTGTTATGATATAATGTATGCGTCCATTAATTTAAGGTACAGCACTCTCAGATGGCAATTTTGTGCTTCATATTTAATATGCATACCAAAAATTTAAAGTTTTTTATTTGACGTTTGTTATTCATGTTGCAATGTGACATTTTATTGAGGTCATTTTGTACTGGATGCACGGCTTTAAGGCACAGTGCACTTTAAGATGTGTTAGGTTTGCTTAATTAATAAGGGTTCACCTAGTATAAACTGTGAGTTTTGATGATGTAGTGTATCCACTGAAAGCGAATGGCCAAGGTACCAAACACTTAATATGTAAAGCAAAGCTCTGAACCACTATCTCTTGGGTCTGTGGTTTTTGTTTTTTCTTGAGTGCATTGTGCTTATTATATTTCGAACACATGTAGACACTAATCTGGCCTTTGACCAACATGAGGCAAAGGGAGTAAGAAAATCATTCTCCACTGCTAAACTTATAAGTAAGCACATGGCACCCTGGGTCCAAGGAAGTCATAGTACCACTTTATTTGGCCCTCATCAGACCCATCATGGAGTATAATACCTCTTTCAGCCAGATATATGCAACACTTGGAATGCTCACAAAGTTTCCTTATCAGAAGATTCTAAGGTATAAACACATTGTCCTATATGGACAGCCTTACAGCGATATCTCCTCTATTCTCTGTCTCCTACAAGTTATGGAGAGGGGATCTATGCTTAGCATAAAAGGCATCCTAGGATAAAGCTCTGATGATCTTTTTGCACATCCACAAAATGAACAGTGTAAGAACCGCTAGACTGAAGGATTTAAATTTTGCTTGTGACATAAATAGGACATGTTGGTGGAACAACTAAGTGTCTCAGAGGATCCAATGCTCTGGAACAAGCATCCCATCCATATGAAGCAGAATCCATACATAACTCTGTTTAAGCGTAACCTTGACCAATGGATGAGAAATCATAAAGTTATGCCAGGTCTGGCTCCCATGTCTCTGATAATAGAGACAGACAGTTACTATACCCAAACTAATGCATATCATCTTTAGAAACTTCCTAACTAATACTCCCCTCCTAATAAATGCCCATGGTACATAGGGACACAACTGGGTCGGTTTAGGATTGCCACACGTCCCTATTTGAGCAGGACTGTCCCGAGTCCCGCACTGCCTTTTGAAAATTCTGGCAAAACAGGCTCCGGTTTGTGATTTTTAATTAGCTCGTATAGCGTGAAAGACCTTTTTTTTTTGTCCCTACCTGGCCCTTCAGAAATCTGGCAACCCTGGCTGGGTTGCACAGCTAGGCTGATAAAAGCTCTGGTGGTCACTAGCCTAGTACAAACCTATGAACCTACAAAGTGCTAGTTGAGGTAAAATAGTACTACTATATGCACAAGTGTGTGCGCATGCACACACACACACACACACACACACACACACACACACACACACACACACACACACACACAAATGTATACACATCAACAATTTAGCATTACACCTAACACAGAAAGAAGGGGATGGTAGGACAGTGAGGCTACTGCAACTGTGAGCTATTAGAACAGCTAATGTTATGGTAAGTTTACTTGCACATATTTACTGTGTTCAACATTAGATCACTGTTGCAGTAGCCTAAACTGTAAGAACAGAGTACCTGAGTTTAGAATTACAGGAAGGCATAAAGAATTTGAGAATCCAGGAGGCCCTAGAGAATGGCCCTAGTAAAAGCTGATTTGGGCCTGGAAAAGGAATCCATTTTGTAATATTCTGTAAACATATGCATGCACGGCTAAAATGCAGCATCTAGAATACTTCTAGAGTTCACCTTTTTCAAAAAAAAAAAAACAACAGAAGAAGCCAAAGCCCTGGTATGGTGAGCCCTGACCCTGACTGAAGTGATTTGTTATGGCAAGAAGAGCAGAAAGAAATAGCATGATCAGCCATCTAGAAACGGTCTGCTTTCACGGTGGCTCTTCTTTTTTCTTACCTTCATAGGAAACAATAGCTGATCGACCTTCCTGAAGGATTTTATTCTGTACCAGTAGTATCTGAGCTGCCTGTGGACATCCAAAGTATGCAAGATTCTTTCTCTCGTTTTTAGGTTGTAGAGAAAATGCTGGGAGATTAATAGATGACTTAGTGTAAACTCTAAAAACACTTTAGGCATAAAGGAACAATTTGTTCTCAAAGACACCCTGGTTTTGTGAAAAAAATATAGGGTTGACTTGCCATAAGACTTTGTAACTCAGACACTCTTCTTGCAGAAGACAGAGCAGTAAGAATTTCAAATCAGCCAGATGAGCTAGCTCAAATGGAAGTGTCAGTTTTTCAAGCACAAAGATATCACAAGAAGGAGCCACCTGTTTACCAAACGGTCAAAAAATGGAAACCCATTAGACAAACTGTTTGAGGTACGGCAGAAAGGGGGAATCTAAGGGCAGATAAGCAGAAATGGGCAAAAGATGAATATGGACAGAAGAGCAAGAAAGGCCAAAGGATAGTAACTCACACAAATAGACGAGAACCAGAGGCATCTGAGCCTTTAAAATGTCCTGTTTCTTAGTCTGGCATCAACTAGAAAATCTTTTAGTTATTCACATTACTTTCTAGTAGCAATTTTTTAATCACCTTTAATACCTGCTACACGTCCTCAGAAAAAAAGGGCTTGCACAGTTTAAAAACTCTGTAATCCAGGCAGTCAGTTAAAATAATTTTTAGGTTGGGGAGTGTCAAACAACCCCTGTTTCATGTGAATAAAGCCACCCTGAGGGGAAGCCTGTGTTAAATGCACTAGGCCATTTTCCAAAAAGGGAGAAAGTACAGTTGAGTATGTAGGCTTACTATAACTGTAATGTTCAAATGATCACTGCTGGAGTAGCCTTAACTATATGGCTTGTATCAGGATACAACAGCCAGTCAGCATCCAAAGCTTCAATGGCATCTTCCACATGCCCAAACTACCAAAACCATTTTTTAGCTTGAGCTAAGCTGAATAAAAGTGGTTTAATTGCAGAGCCTTTCAGAGCTTTCATGCCAACAGATAGAGGGAGGCTAAAACCATGATAATATAAATTCTAGGAACATAAAAATATGGATCCTCACCCTTGCAAAAAATATACAAAGACAAGGAGACTGGAGGGAAGAAGTGGCTACTGCAGCAGTGATCATTCATACGTCTACTGTTATGATAAGTTTACTTACACAACTATACTCAGTTCAAATTTATGATCAATGTTGCAGTAGCCTTAGCTATACAGGTAGATTATCATAACTTAAGACTGACTAGGAAAATGAAAGATGAGGGTCCAAGAGCTTCTGGAAAATTGTCCTAGCAAAGTCTGTCCTATACTTGGAGAAGAAATCTAGTTTATAGTGCTTTGTAAAGGTATGCACAGAGGACCAATCACTACTTCTAGAATATTTCTAGAATCCAACTCCATCCAAACAAAAAAAAAAAAAAAAAAACACAGATGAAGCCAAGACCCTTGTGGAATGAGTGACCCTGGCTGGAATTGCCTTGTTGTGGTGGGTATGAGAAAAGGTAATAGCACGACACAACCATTTGGAAATAGTATGCCTTGAAAAAACCTGTCCTACTTTCTTACCTTCACAAGAAATGAACAATTGATCAGAGATACTAAAAGATTTTATTCTGTCAAGATGGTAAAGGCATTGTCTGTGTACATCCAAGGTATGCAAAATCCTTTCCCCCTCATTCTTAAGGTCTGGAAAGAAGACTGAGCCAAGCTATCAGTTTTCTTAAGTAAACTCAGATATAACTTTAGGAATAAAAGAAGGATTCATTCTCAAGGGAACCTTATCGATGTAGTAAATGGGATAGGGTTGACTCACCATAAGAACTTGCAGCTCAGATACTCTTCTTGCAAAGGACAGAGCAATCAGGAACACTGTCTTCCCTGTTAGGAACCTCAAGCCAGCCTGATGGGCTGGTTCAAATGGAGCAAGAGTTAGTTTCACCAACATAAAATTAAGATTTCAAGGAACAGTAACCTGTTTTCTAAAAGGCTTGGCATGAAGTACCTCTTTCAACAATGTTTTCAAAGGACAATTTCAAGGAACAGTGTTAAATAAAATTAAGAATTCAATACACAGGAGGTTCAGATTCAAAAGTTTACAAGTGTACACCATGAGGCAAAAAACGTACAAGTACAGAATTTTGTCTGACATGAAACAGGAAGCACACAATTTTATATAGGTTTAACATTTATCTATGCCCACCTTACTGACGTGATATGTCACAGGGCAGCTACATCACTTTAGCTTACAGTTCTACATTCATTAAGTTTGCTGATGCTGTATATTTAAAAAAAAAACTTTTCTCTAGATACAATACGGCCTTGCTATCCAGCTGGTCAGTCATAATGTCTTTCTGTAAAGTTATTTGTTCAAGGTTTCATATCAGTTCGAATACAATAGCAGCTTCAGTCTTTTAATGCGTGTCTTTGTTCTCTGTTACACTTTCTCATACAGCTGCGTGCTATCTTAGTAACACATATACAAGGCCACATCATTCCAACAGGAGAGAGCAGAAGATTTCATTATTTCACACATTTAATTTCCTGACCCAGCAGATAATCACTTGTGAAAAGCATAAACATTAAAACTTGCTAAGCTAGCATTCTGCCAGGGTCAGAGATCAGCTTTGCTTCAAGCCACACTGCAGTTTCAAAACTACTTCACATTTAGTCATGAATTAATTTTACTACTATATGATTAGTAGAATAAAATGCATTATATACTACTTTGTTTTTAAACTAGCATTTCTCATATATTTAAATACACATTTTTCTAACATTTTCCCTACTTTTTATTCTATTTTGAAGTATGCATAGTGTCATTTCATCTCCTAGCCTTTTCCACTCAGGATTTTCAGCTAGGTGAGTCATTCAATCTATACTTCAGAAAAAGCGTCATCTGAGATTAATCTTTCAATGTCAATATCTTGGTAAAAAGTTTCAGTAACAGATACATCAACAAAATCTTTGACTAATCTTTTCACGCAGGGAATCCCACAGCAAACACATGCTCCTATTAGGAGTATACCCACACAAATGGCAATCAGAATATTCATTAGGATGGAACCCTACCCCCCAAATAGATTCTGGAAAAAGTCCGTCAGTGGGTTTGGGCCTGGTTCAGTCATAGCTGATACTTGCTGAATTACCTCTAGGTGGTTATTTATCTCATGACGATTGTCAGGTATATAAGCACAGCTTTCTTCTTTGATAAGCGCTCACGTATCACCTCTCGCCACTAGGGTGAAGTCAAGAGCCATCAGATTTTGCAGCACAACAGTTCTCATTGCATTCAGTTCATCAGTCACCAGTTCTAGGGCGGAAAAAGTTGCATTACTCATTACTTCGAGAAGTTTCGACAACTTCCTCAGCTCCCAGATCGATATGACTGCTCCATAGGCTGGGAGTATTCCTGCCCAGGATATAACACTGTCACTCAAGTCCATATGAGTCAATTCGCTTTTGTCTTTTACTGAATGATGATCTTTCCAGCCAGCTTCAATCTTTCCGACTGGATTCACAGGTTTTTTAACTGGACCTTCGGGTTTTCGGGCTGTTTCTCTTACGTTTCGTATCTTACCCAAAGGTAACTCTGCAGTATGTCTTATTGCCGGAACCAAGTAACCCAAAAAACAACTGCCGGACCAATTCTCAGGTAACCATTTATATGCCTTTTTCCCACAAATAAAATAACAATTTTCTACTTTAGTACTAATACGCATCAGCCCTGCATGAAACACTTTCTGATCTATAACTGACAATTGTTTAAACAAAACTGGATTTTTTTGAATGTCACTCATAGTTGTTTTCAATGAGTTTAAATACCAGTCATAATTAGTATTGCAAAAAGTATTGCCATTACTATTCTTAATATAACATTGGTAAGATATGGTTATATTACAATTGCTCCAGCCCACCTGGAGAGTGTCATTTTTGAAGAAACATACAATTCCTTTTTGTGACACAGGTAAAAATAAAGCTATTTTGTCCTGTGATCTCACAGTTCCTGTGTCGAAAAGTTAATTCTCCCAAGTCTCATTTATCCCCAAAGGGACAGCGAACATTACCAGTCCTCCATATGCTGTCGGTATAGCTGTACAAACCCAGCAATTTGAAATGTTCATAGTCTCTGCATACACACGTTTCATGGCTAGGTATGTGTTAAAATTTGGATGCCAGTCTATAGACGTTTCATCACGCCTTCCCACTTTCACTTGTGTGGTTGTGTGTAGGATGAACCACAGCAAGAGGAAAATTGTCACAATTACAGTTAATAAATGTACACTCAACAAAATGATTATGCAACATCTCTGGGGTTGATCTAAACTTCTATTTGCTTTGTTTTTGGCCATCTCGGTCTGGTTGTATATCAGTCACAAAGTTTTTATCAAGTTGAAAGTTCTTTACCGGTTTACAATGCGTTAAATGAACCCAGGATGTCCTCTCAGCCACTCTAACTGCAGTAGGCGTTGCCAAAAGAACCTGGTACGGTCCCTCCCATTTTGGACTCACCCAATTCCTTCTTTTCGTCACTTTCTGCCAGATCCACGATCCTGGGGCCAAGACTGCTTCTACCGGTCTGGTCTATTCCTTATCTGGAAAAGAGTTAAACTGCAAAACAGATTTATTTGTTAACAGTTTCCTCATATAACTAGCTAATGAACTGTCAGCCTCTTGCTCTGCAGCATGAGAGCTTTCCACTGAGGCACATAATATGCTCTCACAAAAAAACATTTCAAAGGGAGTTAAACCCTTTACATTTGGAACAGTTCTCATACTCAGCAGTGCTGAAGGCAGACAGTATATCCAGTTCTTTTGGGTCTCCTCAACTAGTTTCCTAAGTTTATTCTTTAGGGTACCATTGTACCTTTCCACCAGTCCTGCTAACTGTGGGTGGTAAGCACAATGGTTCTTTAAGGAGATACCAAAAAATCTCCCAAGCTGGTGAATCGTTTGATTCACAAAATGTGTGCCACTGTCACTATAAATCCTTTCCGGAATGCCAAATCTAGGGATTACTTCTTTTATCAGGGCTTTCGCCACTGTTGATGCATATGGGTTTTTGTCTGGAAACTAAACAAAACTTTTTTCCTTCACATTTATTCAATTCTATGAAATCCATACAAATAGTATGGAACGGGTATGGTGGTATAGGGAAACTTCCTTGCTTGGTTTTAAATGCTCCTTGTGCATGATACTTGTTACAAGTATGACAAGCTGCACAAAATTTTTTTGTGTAGTTTGTGTATCCGTATGTCTGGAATATTTGATTTACTAACTGTACCATTCCCCCCTGTTGAGACATGGCACTGCCCATGGCTCAACAAAGCTGCATATCTAAATAAATTAGATGGTAATATCGGTTTTCTTTCTTTGGAAATGTACAGTCCATTCTCAAGAATTGCACCTCGTTTTACCCATTTTTGTTTCTTTGCTTTTGTAGTAAGCGTCTGCATTGTTTTTAACATGTCTAAATCTAAAATCTCAGAGGGTTGTAATTCCTCATTTAGAAGTAAGGTTTCTGAGTCTGAGGCTGCTTGCTTTGCAGCTGCATCAGCTCGTGCATTGCCTTTTGAAATCTTATCCTGCTGTTTCGTATGAGCTACACATTTACAAATAGCTACTTTGGTAGGTAACTGAATAGATTCTAATAACTCCAAAATAAATTGCGCATGATTAATAGGTTTTCCACTAGATGTTATCATTCCTCTATTTTTCCATTGTTGTGCAAATACATGTACTGTAGAAAAAGCATACTGACTATCAGTATATATGTTCACACTCTTGTTTTTTTGCTAAAGTACATGCCCTCGTCAAAGCTATCAATTCTGCTGCTTGTGCAGATAAGTTATGTGGTAAGGATTGAGCTTCTAAAATTTCAGTGTCTGTAACTACTGCATACCCCACCAGATTCTTCCCTGTAGGACCCCTTCTGCATGAGCCGTCCACGTAATATGTCACCTCGGCATTATCCAAGGGCATATCTGTAACATCCTGTCTAGGTAAAGCTAACTGTTCAATTTCCTGCAGGCAGCTGTGTGGTGTGCCCTCCGCAGGAGTTGGAAGTAATGTTGATGGATTCAATGTCGTACATCGTTCAATTGTCATATGAGGTTGGCTCAATCATACACGAAAGATGTCTAGCAGGAGAAAGGTATGCCACTTTCTCTTGCAGTAAAATTATTGCAACTGCATGAAGCACTCTCAATGTGAGAGGGTGGAATAACACCACTGAGGCCGAGGCCTGTATTGCCATTGTGGCTGCAACTACTGCTTGTACACAGTGAGGCAAAGATCGCGCCACTGGGTCTAACTGCGATGAATAGTAGGCTATGGGGCGTTGCTTGTCCCCATGTTGTTGCGTCAATACTGACGTCATATACCCTTGCTTACAATCTACGGTCTGAATGAACCGTTTGTGATAATTTGGAAGTCCTAAAACCAATGAAGAAGCTATCAACTGCTTCAACCTGCAGAAAGCTGTTTCTGCTTCAGTTTTCAGTTGTCCATTGTAAGATATCTTGTGCTGCCACTGGTGTCTTATATATCAAGTCAGTCAAAGGAGCAGATTCCAAAGCATAATTTGGCATCCAGCTCCGACAAAAATTAGTTGTACCTAAGAAAGACATAATTTCTTTCTTGGTTGTTGGTTTGGGTGCTTGCAAAATTGCTGTTTTTCTTTCCTCATCTAGTATTCTACCTTCATTGGATATTACATATCCCAAGTATCTAACTTGTTTTCTCCAAAGTTGTAACTTACTTTTGTTTGCTTTGTGTCCTTGTGTTGCTAAAAATGTCAATAATGCTACAGAATCCTCCCTGCACTGTTGCTGGGTGGGGGCTGGTAGCAAGATGTCATCTACATAAAGTAGAATTTGACTACCTCCCGGCGGGGTAAACCCTGCCAGGTTGCTAGCCATTTCTTCTGCAAATATTGTTGGGCTCTCACAATATCCCTGTGGTAGTCGAGTATACGTATACCTTTTACCCTGAAATGTAAATGCAAACCAATATTGACTATCAGGATGTATAGGTATTGAAAAGAAAGCATTGCTAATGTCTACCACAGAGAAATACTTCTGTTGTGGTTCTAAATCGTTTAACAAGGTATGTTGGTCCGGCACCGTAGGTGCTCTAGGTATTACTGCATTATTTGCAGCTTGTAAATCTTGTACCATCCGCCATTCCCCGTTTGCTTTTTTAACAGGAAATAGGGGTGTATTACATGGTGAATCAGGAGATTCTACCAGTACTACTCCTTTGAGTAACGCTGCTATTATAGGCTTAATTCCTATTTCTGCATCCTTTCTCAAAGGGTATTGTCTTTTCTGTGGTCTAAAAGCTGACTTTGGGGTTATTGTAACTGGTCCTGCTGTTCGAATAAGTCCTACATCTGACTTGCCTGTTGACCAAAGAGTTATTGGAATTTCACATAAAGCCTTTTCTTCTTCTTCCAATAAAAATGCTAATCAGCTGTCCTTGCTAGATTGCAAGTGTACAGCTGGATGTGTCTGTGTCAACCAATTTAATTTTTGTTTTTGTATCCCTTGTTCTGACAGTTCTAAATCAGTCTGTTTCTCCCATCTTGTTACTTTTTCTCCTAAATCTGCCCATTTGACACTTTTGTTCTTTGTCAAGCTGACATGTGGTAACCGATTTGATCTATACAATGCAAGGAATTCTTGAGGTAATGAACAGCTAACTACACTGTTCCCCTCAGTATCCCAGTACAAAGTACGCAAAACCAATCTAGTTGCACAATTTCTAAACAATTCTTGCTCATACTCTCTATCAGGTCCTGGTGTAGTACAGTAGTATAGAGTACAGTGCAACAAATGCTGTCGATCAGTGTCAAGGGAGTGGGTTTTACTGATGGCTACGTTCATCAGTTCCTCGGTTACTGCCCCTGGACCAGTCATGACTAGGTCCTGGCTGCACCAATAAAAAGTTTCACCCTCCGATCGCACTACAAAGGTATCCATTTGTCTCTGTGCCTCCATACCTTGTACAGTCGGAACTACTGCTATGCCAAATATCTGCATAAGGTCCCTGCCCAATAGGTTTACTGGACACTTTGCAGAAACAACTATTTTACTTCTCTGGGTCATACCTGAAACAGGGTCTGTTAATGCTATATCATGGGAAAGCGGTTCCCTGTATAGCTGTCCATTTGCGGCTTTTACTAATATATAATCAGGTGATTCGGAATGTTCTGGTAGCTTAGAGGGATGTATCAAAGTCCGTGACGCTCCTGAGTCACACAGGAATTTGACTTCCCTTCCCTCCACCAGAAGTGTAACTTCCAGTTTCGCATCTACTAAGTAGAGCTCTAAGCTCAATAATGCTAAGTCCAAAATTTCACTTTCTTCATCCTCCATATCTACTTGCACTTCCTCTACTCCCTCTATCACATTTACATTCGCTTTTTGTTTATTAACTTTTCCTGATGATTTCTGACTTTCACATGATGTATCTTCACTATCATATAGTCAGTCCTCATCTCCCTTATCTTCCGTGATTACTTTTTTGTTTTGCCTACAATCCCTTGCTAGGTGTCCTTTTTTCCCGCACTTGAAGCATTCCCCTTTCTTTTTCCTCTCTTCAAAATCTTCTGATCGTTTGTCTGACTGTTTCCCTGGGCATTCTTCTTGCCCTTTTTACCTGACTGTAATACAAATACTTCAGCTCCGTCTTCAGCAATGAAGACTTGCACCTTCTTTTTCTTTTTACTATTAAAATGTCTCTCAGCATGTCTAGCGTATTCGAGTAAGGCTTGTAGCCTCCCTGTTCGATGGTCTATCATATGCTTCGTAATGAAGCTACTAATAGGTGCAATGCAACCTTTCAAAAATGCATTTTTCAATTGTTGTTCATATGGGGAATCATTTGTTTGGTTCTCAGGAACCGTCATACCGCTATGATTATTAAAACATTCTAATAATCTAGCATAATATCCATCCATAGTCTCATGTTGTATGCATTGATTAATACAAGTCCAGTCTGCTCTGGGTTTCCATTTCTCAGAGATTCGGTCTGTCAGACCTTTCACTCTGTTGTCTAATTCTGCGTCACTATGTGGGAGTGGTCTAAGCTCTGCATTCCGAGGATTCCGGGCGCCACAAATCATGTGCCAATCCGGACCTATAATTTGTCTTACTACTTTTTCTACTTCTTCCCCATTCAAGTGGTAACTCAACCTCATGTCTTGTAAATCTTCTAAAAATTTCGTAAAATTAACTATCGGATGGGGGATTCCCTCAGTAGCCTTCCGGATGTCCTCCGGCATCCATGGTCTATATACTAAGAGTGTTGGATCTTGCCCTTCCTGTCCTGCCTGAGGATTTGGAACTTCTATAAGTGGGCATATTTCTTCCTCACTCTCATCCTGTAAATTTCTCTCTATTCGGTATGGTTCTGTGTCCCTGAGTGTTTTACGTGTTCGGGACCTAGTTTCAATAGGATCTCTAACAAATGGTTGTGGTCTTGCTGAAACTTCAGGATAACGCGGAGGCGGACCAGCCTGTCCACTCGCTTCATATCCTGAAAAGGGTAAGGGAGGGGGTAAGGGAGGAGAAGGAGGAGCTGTTGCTATTACCAAGTTATTATCCTCTTTGTCTAAAAATAATGTTTTTGAATTTTTAAGCTTCTGTTCTCTACGATTTGCTTCCTCAATCCACCTGTGTGCCTGAGGAATGCCTAGCTGGCGTTGCTTTTTTGCCTGACCTCCCGCATCAGATTTAAGCTGTTTAAGGAGTTTAACTAGTGAAATTTTATCTAGTTTACCATCAAATTCATATTTATTAACCCATTTCGTATAATACCTAACGTTATCAGAACGTTGTAATTGCATGTATTTTGCGTCTTCGGTTAGGGGCGGATCTCGCGAGGTTTTAGTGCACTGATTACCCATGTCAAAGAAAATGTTATGTAACCTTTTTTGTATCACGTGATATCAAGTTCTTAGTTCCTGTTCACAGTTTATCTAGAATAACTGCCTACCTTATTCTGTTACCCTGATCTATGACCAAATATACAGTACTTCCTTTTGTCCCTGATCTGCAAAACAAATCTTGACAACAATATACTGTAACCTAGTCACTGATCTAAAATAGAAAAAAGGCAAATTCTTCCTACCTGAGCCTCCGGTATTGAAAATCGTTCAAGTTCCGCTTTTCGGCCACAGATCAGAAAGTGGCCAGCCTCTTTACACACGACATTTCAGTCGGAGGTCTTTTCACTCGAGAAGAACCGTTTAGGTAACTTCTCCTGCGCAGTATTCGACCACCGATATGCTCTGATCTGCTGCTTACCAAGGGAATTCCGTCTGCGAAGGACCAAACTGTTAAATAAAATTAAGAATTCAATACACAGGAGGTTCATATTCAAAAGTTTACTAGTGTACACCAGGAGGCAAAAAACGTACAAGTACAGAATTTTGTCTGACATGAAACAGGAAGCACACAATTTTATACAGGTTTAGCATTTAGCTATGCCCACCTTACTGACGTGATATGTCACAGGGCATCCACATCACTTTAGCTTACAGTTCTACATTCATTAAGTTTGCTGATGCTGTATATTTAAAAAAAAACTTTTCTCTAGATACAATACGGCCTTGCTATCCAGCTGGTCAGTCATAATGTCTTTCTGTAAAGTTATTTGTTCAAGGTTTCATATCAGTTCGAATACAATAGCAGCTTCAGTCTTTTAATGCGTGTCTTTGTTCTCTGTTACACTTTCTCATACAGCTGCGTGCTATCTCAGTAACACATATACAAGGCTACATCATTCCAACAGGAAAGAGCAGAAGATTTCATTATTTCACACATTTAATTTCCTGACCCAGCAGATAATCACTTGTGAAAAGCATAAACATTAAAACTTGCTAAGCTAGCATTCTGCCAGGGTCAGAGATCAGCTATGCTTCAAGCCACACTGCAGTTTCAAAACTACTTCACATTTATTCATGAATTAATTTTACTACTATATGATTAATAGAATAAAATGCATTATATACTACTTTGTTTTTAAACTAGCATTTCTCATATATTTAAATACACATTTTTCTAACAAACAGTAACCTGTTTTCTAGAAGGTTTGGTATGAAGTACCTCTTTTCAACAATGTTTTCAAAAGGACACTGTATTGAAAGCATTGGATCCATAGGCAAACACGCTGAAAAGGCCAAAAAAATGAACCTTGAAGGAGGAATAAGACAACCCAGAGGATAGTAACTCGCACAAATAATATGGAACAAGAGAAACAGTAGCCCTAAAAGGGTGCTGAGCTGGCTCCTGTTCTGGCACCATCTAATTATTTTCAATTTACTAAGATATAATTTTCTAGCAGCAGGGTTTCTTGTGGTTTTTAATACCAGCTGTACACCTTCAGAAATTACATTTCTAAAAGCTATTAAGAGGCTATTTCCCCTTTTTCCAAAAAAGGCAAAAAGGGTTTTAAAAAAAAAATTTTTGTTTTAAAAGGGAAAATGTTTTAAATACATCTTTTCC
>NC_056749.1:591165604-591203931 GCF_019279795.1 Protopterus annectens
TTTACCTACTCAGATGGAACGTTATGGTGAGTACATAACTTCTTGTTTTCATCATCCTCTTCTCCTACACTATAGTATTTACACCCTTCATCCCCTATCTGTATATCATACATAGGTCCATTTAAATCACCTGTGTCAATACAATAATCAGAGTTACCATCTATTGGCACTTCAATCACATTGATGTCTGACTTAATTACATTTTTATATACGTTTTGAGCGGTCATTTCATCATGCAAATTTACAACAGCATTGTCATCCATTACAGTGTCGACATCAACAATTTTATAGCTTTCACCCGCTTCTACCTCTGCAAACACAGCATTTACCGAACTATTTAAAGCAGCTAAATTCACATTGACCCCGGGCATATCAATCACATGCATTTGGGTCACATCGTTAATGGACTTCATTATATTTCTGTCCACATTTTGTGCCTTTACAAAATTGTCCATTATACAACATTTATCACCTTCCATTGTATAGTCTTTTACAGTACCATTACATTCAACATGGTCAGTCACCTCTACAAAGTCATTCAGCAGGCCTTCCAACCTTGCACCATTAATATTGCATAAGCTGACACCAATAGGTTGTTTTTCAAAAACAGCCTCAACAGTCTTAGCTGTACCCTTTTTAATTGGTACACTTACCGCTGGTTGTATCGTGGGGGTCCTCCTTGCCATCTGCCCCGACCCCCCTGCTGTGCACGATACCCTCTGCGGTTCTGGCCTTTGTTTCTTGGTGTCCATTGGCCATTTTTGTTTTTTAGCCTTGCTGAACACCTCGGCATTTCCTGAAAATCCTGCCCATCATTAAAATTAGCATTGGATTCTCTAAAGACTTCCCTTTCGTTACACTCATCATCAAATGGTAATTGATTATCAAGATCCTCCACCTCTGTAAATGACACTCTTGGTTGTACATTATTCCTAGGAAGGGGGTACACTCTCTTATTTTTGTATTCCTCTTCGTCCCTCTTTAACTTGTTACCTTTTCTTACCTTAATTTTTTTTGTGTTATTCCACCCTTCCAAACACACCTTGATATAACCCTTCATTGCAACTGAACACCTCGTGTTCAATGATCTCCTTTTGTAAATGCATAATTTCCTCCTTAAGCACTGTTAACTGCCACTGGTTGTCACAAGTTAACATCCGCATATACTCCATTCCCATGCAGTCAAATAATTCCAAAAACTCCTGGTGTAACACCGACCCACTTGTTAGATTGTTTGGAAAATTCCACATCCTCAGACCTTTTGGTATATGTCACAACCTCATGCAGTCTTCAAAAAAGGCATGATTCAGTTCTTTTGGCTCCAACCCAGAGGGATTCGGAGCCAGCCAAGACTTCCCCTTCGACATCAATTCCTCCTCCAAGCCGACACAGGACCTCTGAGCCAGAATGCCTGGAACCAGTTGTAGTGGAACCGTCAGTGCCAAGACCTATCCTGGGATCTTCAGACCCAATGTCTGCTCCTACATCCTTGGTTCCATCTGAACTCAGAGTCTAGGAGCCGACACTCTCCAGTCAGGTCCGGGGAGGAGAGTCAGATCGGACAGCTGTCGGATCCAAACTTGCCTCTCGGGGCTTCTGCGCAGGTGAGCTCAGCTCCTACATTGGCCTCTGAGATAACCCTCCTGGTCCCGGGGATGAGTTATGGTTCTTCTGAGCCGAGGGATTCCTCAGATCGGGGGGGGAGCTTTCGAGGTGATGAGGAAAGTGCTGTCTCTTTAGACAGCTCCACTGTCTGGTCCTGTCATTCTTCCCCCTAAAACACCAGTGTCTATCTCACCACCACACCAGCCACAGACATGTGGAGACCCTAGGCCTCAGGATACCCCATTGGGTGAACCCCTCTCTTCTGAAACCTCTCCAGAATACCCTTTTGAGGAGGTCCCTTGTAAGAGACTTTGCAGGAGGAAGCATTTAGACTCCCCAGAGGAGTCAGTTACTTCTGATACAGACCTTGATGAGTCAGAAGGGTCCCCATGGCCGCCCTCTGAGGATGTCTCCTTTTCAGACATCCTGCAAATTCTTAAGCAGAGAGGCTGCTGGAAACCCATCAAGCCTTCTAACAGTCTCCCTTCTAACAGTAAACCATCCTTCAAGCATTACATTTAGAACTTGTTTACTTTAGAGAGTTATTCCCCTCCCCCCCTTTTTCTTCTAGTCAGGTTAGCCGTTTAAGTTAGAGGCTTTCCTTCTAGCTTCCTTTTAGGTAGCCGTTTAAGTTAGAGGCTTCCTAGTTTAAAAAAAAAAATCTTTAGCTATAGCTGTAGTATACTGTGTGTTTTTTCTTTTTGTTGATATTGGTGTTGTGGTATTTTGTTTTCACTTATCGGCCTTTTGGCTAAGATCAGTGTAGTATCTTTTGTCTAAAGAATCCAAGGTGTCTGGATTCTAGAAGTGTGACTCATGCTGTCAGAAAATGTCTCTGACAGATGGGCACACTTCTTACGTCTATTGCTTAGGCGCAGTGCACCTGCAGGACTCTTGCTCTATATGACATGCATTTAGTCCAAGAGTTCTGCAGGAGCGTAAGAATAAGCTTAATCTTAGGGGTCTTTTAAAGCCCCAGGATTCACCGGCCAAGGCTCAGCCTGTGAAATCCCCAAAACTGACCAAATCATTGGCTCCAAGCTTGGAGCCGTCATTGGTTCAAACTTTACCTGCTACTTCGGTTCCTGCCGGAACCGATGAGACTATCTCCCCATCAGCTCCATCAGAATCTTCAGAGCCATCACAGAGCCACAAGAGGCTGAGGTCCCCTTCTCTGGAATCCATAGATTCGGCTCCTCAGTCTCCCCTGCTTCAGAGTGAGCGCAGTCACAGATCTTCCCACTCCTCTCGGTCCTCTAGGCTCTCGGATCATGATGTGGAGAGAGTTGTCAGTAGGTTGCTGAAGTCGCAGGCACTTGCCAAGATCTTGTCCAGTCCTCCTCAACAGGTGTCTGCACCATCCACTTCTATCGATATTCCTCCTCCGACTCCCTTGAGCTCGGAGCCGGAGTTCGTTGGGGTTCGAGTTGTGGAACCGTCGGCTCCGATAACTATTTCTCCTTTGGTTCCATCGTCGGCTCCATCAAGGGATCTGGGCGCCAAGGCTCCCACGTCGGCTCCGAGGGGGCGAGTGGCATCGGACCCTTGTCCGACCCTGTTCTCATTCTCGGAGCTTTGGCGCAGGTGAGCTCGGCTCCTACATCGGCCTTGGAGCCATCTCCCTCGGTGCGGAAAAGGATTCCAATTTCCTCTGAACTGGAGCCTTCTCTGCATCGTGGCAGGGACGCCTTCGAGGTCATGAGAAGTGTGCTGGCCTCTGAGTCAGCTCCATGATCGACCCCACCGGCTCCGTCCCCTGTAGTGCCTGCGCCAACCTCTGCTCCTCCTCCAGACCCCAAGCGTGGGGAACCAGCACTCCAGAGCACCCCACTGGGTGTTTCCTCTTCTTCCAAGGCCTCCCCTGATCATTCAGAGGAGCCCCCTCTGAAGAAGACGTGCAAGAGGAAGCACATTGACTCCCGTGAATCTGTCACCTCTGATACAGACTTAGATGAATTGGAAGGGTCCCCAAGATCCCCCTCTGAAGATGTTTCCTTCTCGGACATCCTAGAAATGCTTAAGCAGAGGGGGAACTGGAATCCCCTAGCCCCTTCCGAGGATGAGTCTGTATTCCTGGATGCGTTCGTTTCCCGACCTTCCACCTCCTGGGTTTCTCCACCTTTTGATCCACTCATGTCAGTGGTGGCTCGAAAGGCTTGGTCAGCCCCGGATACAGTGGAACCAACCACGAGGAGACCCGGCAAGTTTATCACTGCACCCCTTGATAAGCAGTTCCTTACCAAAGGTGTTCCTGTGGATGCCATGGTGGTAGCAGCAGCCACTAAAAAAGAGTTAGCGGAAACTTCTTCGTCTGTCCTGCCTCCTAACAAGGAGTCTAGGACTATGGATAGATACGGGAAGCGAATGTTTGCTTCAGCGACCTTTTCTATGAGGTCACTGAATTACTTATGCCATTTTACCTGGCTTCAGAGGGATCTCCTTAAAGAGCTTGGAGATACCCTTCAAGATCCATCAGCTGATGGGGCTCAAGCTAAAGTGGCTTCCCAGCTGGCGACCCTTAATTCTGTAGTCAACTCCTCCATGAGGCTCATTTCCTATGCAGCCGATGGTGCGAGTAGAGCCGCAGGTACAGGCGTGGCCCTTAGGAGACACACATGGATGCAGTTGTGTAATATTGCGGAACCTTTTAGAGCTTCATTCACCAACACCCCCTTTGATGGTTCCTTTCTTTTTGGACCACAGGTGAAAGACACCTTGACTAGGTGTGAGCAAGAAGGCAAGACTCTCTCTGCCATGGGAATCCATTTTTCCACTCCTTCCAGACCATACCCCAAGGGTCAGAAAAGTGGTAAAATGTGGTTCCGGAAATCCCAGGGGTCCTCGCCTGACACCCGTAGCGATTTTTCATCCAGGGGCAGAGGAGGAAACAACAACAACAGACGCCGCCCTCATGGCAGAGGGGGTCTGCAGAACCAGGGAAGTAGAGAATCCTTCTCTGAGAAGCCTTCCAGCATCCCTGAAGGGTTGCCCGGCTGCCCGCCTCTGGAGGCAGTCGGGGGAAGACTTTCACTGTACCCAAAAGCCTGGCAGAATTTAACACAAGACAAATGGGTACAGTCAATCATATCCAGAGGTTACAAAATTCCCTTCTCTCAACCCCCCTTACCGTCAAGCAAATCCCTTCCAGATGTTCCACCCAATCTGAGGGACCAAGCAGTCATAGAAGTTTCAAAACTGCTAGAAAAAAAGAGTCATCCAGGAAGTCCTAGCAGACCAACATGGATCCGGACCTTACTCAAGGTTCTTTTTGGTACCAAAAAAGACAGGGGACTGGAGACTGATTCTGGATTTCAGCAGACTAAACAAGTCTGTTCAAAGAACAAAGTTTCAGATGGTCACGTTACAGTCCATTCTACCCTTTCTGGGTCAGGACAATTGGATGTGCTCCATACATCTTCAGGATGCGTACTATCACATCAAAATGGACAGACGCTCCAGGAGATTCCTTCGCTTCCGGCTGGGAGCCAGTCATTATCAGTTCGGAGCTCTGCCCTTTGGTCTCACCACAGCCCCCAGGGTGTTCACCAAAAGTATGGCAGTGGTCACGGCTCATCTGAGACGTCAAGGATTCCAGGTGTTTCCATATCTAGACGACTGGCTCCTCACTGCTACTACCAGGCATCAACTTCTGCAAGCCAGGGACTACACAATCACAGTCTGCTCGCAGCTAGGCATCGCAATAAACTTCGAAAAATCTGCCTTGTTGCCCTGTCAATCTATCACCTATATAGGAGCAGACTTAGACACAAGGAACATGTCCGCAAGGCTTCCACCAGACAGGGTATCTTTAATTCACCAGCAAGTACAAATTCTAATACAGAGCAAAAGGATCCAAGTCAGGTTCATCCTTCAAACTCTGTGTTCCATGGCAGCGGCAATTCTTGTAATCCCACTGGCCAGCTTTCACATGAGGATCCTTCAGTGGCTTCTGTTCCCACAGTGGTCTTCCCAACAGCTGCCCATGTCTCACATGATCATGATTACAGAAGCATGCAAATGACACCTTTCCTGGTGGATGGTCTCCCCACTAGTGACTCAGGGCAGACCCTTCATTCAGCCCGCTCCAGTTGCTACAGTTACCACAGACACCTCCCTGATAGGGTGGGGGGGTATTATCAGGGCAGGACAGTCCAAGGCACTTGGCAGCCTCACGAGTACCATCTGCATATAAACGTCCTAGAAATGAGAGCCGTGCTCCTAGCGTTGCTAGCTCTTCAGGACTCTCTCCCTTCTGGGACCATTGCAATTCAAACAGACAACATGTCAGTGGTGTGATACATCAACAAGCAGGGTGGAACCAGTTCCTACCCCCATGTCGAGAAGCACTCAGACTCTGGCATTGGGCGATTTCCTCCCAACGATTTCTGATTGTGATGCACATCCCTGGGAGGTCCAACGTCATAGCAGACAGGCTCAGCAGAGCTATTCTCATGCCTCACAAGTGGTCTCTGAATCAGGTAGTTTCGGATCTGATCTTCCGCAAATGGGGACAGCCTTGCTGCGATCTTTTTGCCACCCCCTTCAACAGCAAATGCAGCAACTACTTCTCCCTTCTTCCGCTTCCAAGTCACACACCCAGAGACGCTCTAGTCCACGATTGGCCTCTGGGACTTCTTTATGCCTTCCTTCCATTTCCCCTGATACCAATACTCATACAGAAAGCAATATCGTTGGGTTGCAAAATGATCCTCATTGTCCCCTACTGGCCTCGACAGATATGGTTTCCGTTCCTGCACCATTACCTTCTCGATCAGCCCTGGACTCTGGATCCGATTCCAGACCTACTGATTCATCAGTCAGGTGGGCTGCATCAATCCCTCCAAACACTGCAGCTCACAGCTTGGTTGCTCCACTTCCAACCTTAGCCAGACTTCCCAGCATTTCCCCGGCCGTACTTGAAATTATTGTCTCCTCGCACAAGTCCGCCACTAGAAGGACTTATGCTAGCAAATGGAAACGTTTTTCTTGTTGGGCAGAGGCTAGGAACATAGAACCCTTTTCAGCCCCAGTCCACGAAATCTTGGAGTTCCTAGCAGAACTTTTTCATTCTGGGTCCGCTTCTGCTACAATCAGGGTTCAATTAGCGGCCATTTCAAACTTTCATGTTGGGTTGTCTAATGCAAACATCATGTCTCATAAGCTATGTAAAGCTTTTCTAAGAGGGACTACTCTCCTTAGACCCCAGTGAGAGAACCCCCTCCACCTTGGGACCTAAATTTGGCACTAACCTCCTTAATCTTTCCCCCTTTTGAACCTGCAGCATCCTGCTCCATTAAGTTTCTGTCTTGGAAAACTCTCTTTTTGGTAGCTATTACTTCAGCCAGACGTGTCTCTGAACTTCAGGCACTATGTGTCCGTCCTCCATACTTAATTTTTCATAAGGACAGGGTTGCTCTGAGGACTAATCCCTCTTTCCTTCCGAATGTCTGCTCAGAAAATAATTTAAACCAATCTATAGACCTACCTGTGTTTTTTCCCAACCACACCAACAAGGCAGAATACAAATTACATCAATTGGATGTTCATAGACAACTGCGTTTTTACTTGCATAGGATGAAGGATATAAGGAAGTCGGACCAACTATTCCTTTCCTATGCTCTGGGCAAACAAGGTCTCCCAGTTTCCAAAGTGACCTTATCCAGGTGGTTGTCTCACATTATTACCTTCATCTGTCAACTGAGAAACAAAGAGTTATCTATCAAACCAAAAGGTCATTCTACAAGGGCTTTGGCCACCTCTGTATCCTTCCAGTCTAGGTTGCCCATGGACTCTATCTGTGCAGCTGCTATGTGGGCAAACCCTCATACCTTTATTTCTCATTACAAGCTAGATATGGTCTCCAGGAGCAGAGCTAACTTTGGATCTGAAGTAGTTAACTTAATTTGTGCAGCAACCTTTGGGGTATCGGATCTGACCTCGGATCCGAGCCGGCAGTTTTCAACAGCTTTAGATCTGAGCTCCAAGCTCCTCCCCTACCCATAATCCCCTGCCAACCCTGACTGACCTCAGATCTAGTTTGCCGCGGTTTAGTTCAGCAGCTTGATCCAGAGTTTCCAGGCGTTTTCGTTCTCTTTGTGAGAAAAATTTAACTTTTATAACATTTTTCTTTAACCTTTGGTGGGAGAGTGTGTTTAGCTCCCCTTTTCTGTCTAAAAGCTCTCTTAGTTTAAATTATTTTATTTCTATTTAACCTCCCCCCTTCCTTGTGGTTCCGTCAGGGTTGTGTGTGGGGCCTAGTGTGTCTGGGGGGGAGCTTGACCCCCTTCTTTGCCCCGATAGCTCCTTCTCCGTCCCGTTTCCCGGGTTCAGAGTCTTCAGAGCCAGGCAGCCTTGGAGCCGGGGGTGTGTCGGCGCCGATAGTCTCGGGTACTTCGGCGCTGACACTTCCCTTGAGTCTGTTGGGTCCATTTTCTTTGGATCCGAGCTCTCGGAGCCGAGGGCTGAGCTTCAGATCCGGTGGCATCGGTATGCCTTCGGCTCTGTCCGGGTCGGAGCATGCTGGTCTGTCGGATCCGATCGCTTCGGTGCCGGCCCCGATCCATCCTTCAGATCCGAGGGAGAGTCTGCTTTCGGATCCCAGAGAGAGCAGCTCTCCCTCGGCATTCGATGTGGTGGAGAGGGTCCTATCAAGGGATTCCAGGCCCCCGACCCTTGCCATAGCTCCACCCTGCACTCCTTCTCAGTTGGGCCCAACTTCCATCACCCGGCCCCAGGGACAGCCTGCTTTGACGTCCCAGGTAGTTCCATTGGAACAAGACGTTGCTGGTGAGACCTCCTCGGACAGCCCCCCCCCCCCGAGGAGGTTCCTCACAAGCGAAGGTGCAAGAGGAGGCACCTGGACTCCCCCGAGTTCTTGACTGAGGACACGGATTTGGAGGAAGGGGAAGGCTCCCCAAGATCACCCCCCGAAGATGTCTCATTTGGTGACATCATGGAGATGCTCAGAATAAAGGGGGGGTGGTCTGCCCCAAAGCCTACCTCGGACGAATCCGTGTTCCTGGAGGCGTTTGTAGCAAGCCCGTCTACCTCTTGGGTGTCCCCTCCGGCCGACCCCTGGTAGACTTGATCACTACTAGGATGTGGAAGGAGCCGGACACTGTGGAGCCAGTCCCCAAGCACCCGGACAAGATCCTTAGCCCACCCTCTGACAAGTCCCACTGGAGTAAGGGTCCCCCTGTAGATGCCATGTTGGTGGCGGCGGCCACCAAGAGGGAACTTGCTCAGGAGAGTCCCTCGGTTCATCCCCCGAGCAAGGAGTCTCGGTCGATGGACCACCTAAGGAAACGGGTGTTTAGTTCGGCTACCTTCTCTGTGAAGTCGCTGAACTACATGGGACATGTGCTCCGACTGCACCAGGACCTTATCAAAGAGTACGCTGCGTCTCCCCCCGAGTCCATGTCGGCGGAGGACAAACAATTGCACTCCACCCGGATGGCCACTCTGCGATCCATATCTAACACCTCTATGCGGCTTCTGTCTCATGCCACGGAAGGAACCGCTAGAGCCGGCGGAGCAGGCCTCGTTATGAGACGTCATGCCTTGTTCCGGCACTGTGATTTCGCGGCACCCTTTAACGCGCCGTTCGCTAATGCCCCTTTTGATGGTTCTGCCCTCTTTGGCAAAACCGTGCGAGATACATTGGTCCAGAGCGAAAAGGACGGGAAGACGTCTGCCGTCGGAGTCCACTTCTGTGCTCCCCAGAGGTCCTTTTCTAAGAACCAAAAGGGACAGAAGAAGATGTGTTTCCGGAAGTCGCAACACTCCCGTCCCGCTCTGGACTCCCAGCCCTTCCACTGCAGAGGAGGGCAGGGTGGATGCCGCCCTAGAGGCAGAGGGGGCCCGCGGAACTTTGGATCCAGAGAACCCTTCTCGGACCAACCCACGCAACACCCCTGAGGGGTTGCCCGACTGCTCCACTCTGGAGGCAGTCGGGGGGCATTTCTCGAAGCACCCAGCAGCTTGGGAGTCCATCACAACAGACAGCTGGGTGCTTTGCATCATATCCAGAGGATACCAAATTCCCTTTTCTCGTTACCTACGCAGCCCCAGATACCTCCCCAATGTCCTACCCGATCAGAGGGAGGCCGCAGCAATGGAAATCCAACACTTGTTGGAAAAAAGAGCCATCCAACACGACCCCCAGACCAGTGCGGGTCTGGGTTTTACTCCAGGTTCTTCTTGGTGCCAAAAAAGACGGGGGACTTAAGACCGATCCTCGACCTCTCTTCCCTGAACCTGTCAGTAACCAAAGAGAAGTTCCGCATGGTCACTCTTCAATCCATTCTCTCCCTTTTGCGGGAGAACGATTGGATGTGCTGTATAGACCTCAAGGATGCGTACTACCACATTCTGATGGACAGGAGATCCAGGAGGTTCCTCCGCTTTCGGCTGGGAGCCAGTCATTTCCAATTCAGGGTCCTCCCCTTTGGTCTCACCACAGCCCCCAGGGTGTTCACCAAAGTGTTAGCAGTGATAGCGGCCCACCTGAGGTTCCAGGGAATTCAGGTCTTCCCGTACCTAGACGACTGGCTCCTGACTGCCCCGACAACGCATCTACTCTGTGCAGCCAGAAACTACTTTCTTCGTTTAGCTCCCCAGCTGGGGATCACTGTCAACATAGAGAAGTCGTCTCTTACTCCAACTCAGACTATAGACTTCATAGGGGCCAGATTGGACACAAACAAGCTCCTAGCTTTCTTGACCAAAGACCGACTACTATCCCTGAGACTACACGTGCAGGCCATTCTGCAATCTCCAGCTCCCCCGGCGGAATTGGTCCTGAGGGCTCTTGGCTCGATGGCGGCAGCATTCAACCTATTGCCAATGGCACGTTTGAACATGAGGGTCTTACAATGGACCCTCCAGGTCCAGTGGTCCTTTCTTCACTATCCTCTGAGCCATCCCATTCCCCTCAGCAGGGCCTGCAAGACTGCTCCAATCTCTGGACCTCCAGCAAGGACGCCCCTTTTCTATGACCCCTCCACTAGCCACGGTGACCACGGACGCCTCCCGCCTCGGGTGGGGGGGGGGCATTGTTCGGGCAGGACAGTCCAAGGCACGTGGGATCTCACGGAGACCTCACTGCATATCAACGTCCTAGAGATGAGGGCAGTGCTGTTAGCGTTGCAAGCACTTCAGGACCTTCTTCCTATAGGAACGATTGCGATTCAGATGGACAACATGTCGGTTGTCTGGTACATCAACAAACAGGGGGGAACCAGGTCTTACCCACTCTGTCGAGAGGCCATGAGGGTGTGGGAATGGGCGATCTCCACCAACCACTTTCTCATAGCAATGCACATTCTGGGATAGTCCAACATTCTAGCGGACAAACTAAGTCGCACCATCCTGTTACCATATGAGTGGTCTCTGAATCCCGAGATAGCGAATCGGATCTTCGCCAAATGGGGTCAACCCTGTTGCGATCTCTTTTCCTCTCCCTCGAACACAAAATGTTACGACTACTTCGCTCTCATTTCCCCCTCCGGGGAACCCCCGAGGGACGCTCTGGTGCATGCTTGGCCTCCCGGTCTTCTGTATGCTTACCCTCCTCTTCCTCTAATGCTGAAGTTTCTGCAGAAAGCCAGTCAGTTGGGGAGCAGGATTATCCTCATTGCCACATTTTGGCCTCGCCAAACCTGGTTCCCTTACCTTTGGTCTTATCTGGTGAATCCTCCTTGGATTCTGGATCCCCGTCCGGATCTAATATCCCACCCCCTAGATCTCCCAGTCCCGAACCTGGACAACCTCAAGCTTACAGCTTGGCTGCTCCAGTTCCACTCATAGCTAGGACTCCCGGTATCTCTTCCCCAGTTAAAACCATTCTAGTAGCAGCGCACAAGCCTTCTACTAGAAAGATCTATAGCAGCAAATGGAAACGTTTCTCCATTTGGGCGGAACGCAAAAATGTGGATCCTTTTACAGTTCCTTTGCCCGCTGTATTAGACTTTCTGTCAGGACTGTTTCATCAGGGGGCTAGTTCCTCCACAGTCAAGGTCCAACTAGCAGCTATCTCTCATTATCACGTTGGAAACGAATTGGGCCCTTTGATCACCACGAAATTGTGTAAGACCTTTTTGAAGGGCACCTTTCTGCTCAGACCCCCAGTGAAGGATGTAGTCCCTCCTTGGGATTTAACGCTGGTGCTTCAGGCATTGACAGTTCCCCCGTTTGAGCCTGCAGCTTCCATAGATCTTAAATTCTTGTCATGGAAAATGGACCTTTCTTGTCGCCATCACCTCTGCTTGAAGGGTCTCTGAATTACAGGCCCTCTGTGTAAAACCCCCATACTTGACCTTTCACAAGGATAGAGTTTACCTCAGGACCAATCCCTCCTTTTTTCCCAAGGTTGCCTCTGAGTCAAATATTAACCAGTCCATCAACTTGCCTGTCTTTTTTCCTAACTACCATAACAAAGGGGAATACAAATTATACTCATTGGATGTGCATATACAACTTCGCTTCTACATCCACAGGACATCTGGTCATAGGAAATCTGACCAGTTTTTCATCTCCTTTGCCAAATTTAACTTGGGTAAATCTGTGTCTAAAGTCACACTCTCTAGATGGATTTCACAGTGTATCCTTTTAGCATACGAAAGTTCGGGCAGGCCCACACCTCAGGGAGTCCATGCCCACTCTACTAGATCTATGTCTACCTCTGTGGCTTTTAGAGCTAGAGTTTCTTTGGATGATATTTGCTCGGCAGCCACTTGGGCTTCATCTCATACTTTTATCAATCACTACAAATTGGACATTATCTCCAGAGGGAGAGCATCCTTTGGCTCTGCAGTGCTCCGGAACATCCTTCCATGAAGGCCGCCCAAGATTCAGGTAGCTGGGGACTCTGTCCCAAAGGTTGCTGCACAAATGAAGTTAACTACTTCAGATTAAGAAGTTATGTACTCACCATAACGTTCCATCTGAGTAGGTAAACTTCATTTGTCAGCAACCGTCCCTCCCTCCTGCCCCCTCACTTACAAATGTTCTCATACTCAGGTCCATGGGTTTTACCCACTTATCTTGGGATTAATCATGGTTAGCAGCTTCTGCTGTTGGGCAAACTTGATCTGAGGTCAGTCAGGGTTGGCAGGGGATTATGGGTAGGGGGAGGAGCTTGGAGCTCGGATCTAAACCTGTTGAAAACTGCCGGCTCGGATCCGATACCCCAAAGGTTGCTGACAAATTAAGTTTACCTACTCAGATGGAACATTATGTTGAGTACATAACTTCTTATTCCACTGTTCTGAAAAGTCTGTTCCAGTGAGCCGCCCAGGATTATAGGTGCTAGGGATGCTGTCCCAACCAGCAAGAGCGAAGGTGAGATAGACAACTTAACTTAAAGAAGTTATGTACCTACCATAATGTTCCATGTTAGTTGTCTTCATCTCGCTTTCTTTCTTGCATCCCACCCTCCATCCCCCTGTCCTATTGGATCGAGAGGAGTTCAAGTTTCACTGGCTGAGTGTTCCCTGGTTGTTTCCTCTACTGACTTAGAGAGCATGACAGGTGTGCTCAACATTTTGTTTGGAGAGGTTCATTCTTTAGCTATGGCTAGGGTTAGCTATTTCAAATGAGATCTGGGTAGCTAGCGCTAGGTATCATGGGATAAGGGGTAGCCTCGAGCTAGTAAACAGCTCTTGAGCTATAGAAGATGGCCGAATCAGAGCCGAGGATCGGCTCCAAACCCAACCAGCAAGAAAGAAGACGAGATGAAGACAACTAACATGGAACATTATGGTAGGTACATAACTTCTTTTTTCCATTTCTTCCTGTCCTCTGCATCTTGCTCTGTCACACCAACCACCTGCATGTCCTCTCTCACCACATCCATAAACCTTATCTTAGGTCTTCCTCATTTCCTGTTACCTGGTAGCTTGACCCTTAGCATCTTTTTCCCATTATACTCAGTATCCCTCCTCAGCACATGTCCAAACCAACGTAATCTGGCTTTGTCTCCAAACCTTCCAACCTGGGCTGACCCTCTAATATACTTATTCCTAATCCTGTCCACCCTCGTCACACCCAGTGCAAATCTTAACATCTTTAACTCTGCCACATCCAGCTGTAACTCCTGCCTTTTTGTCAATGCCACTGTCTCCAACCCATATAACATAGTTGGTCTCACTACCCTCTTGTAAACCTTCCCTTTCACTCTTACTGGTACTTGTCTGTCACATATCACTCCTGACACTCTTCTCCACCCACTCCATCCTGCCTGTACTCTCTTCTTCACCTCTCTTCCACACTCATCATTACTCTGAACTATTGATCCCAAGTATTTAAACTCATTCACCTTCGCCATCTCTACTCCTTGCATCCTCACCATTCCTCTGTCCTCCCTCTCATTCACACACATATATTCTGTCTTAGTCCTGCTGACCTTCATTCCTCTTCTCTCTAGACAATATCTCCATCTCTCCAGGGTCTCCTTCACCTGTTCCCTACTCTCACTACAGATCACAATGTCATCTGCAAACATCATAGTCCACTGGGACTCCTGTCTGATCTTGTCTGTCAGCCTGTCCATCACCATTGCAAATAAGAAAGGGCTCAGAGCTGATCCTTGATGTAATCCCACCTCCACCTTAAATGCATCCATCACTCCCACCACAGACATCACCGCTGTCTCACTACCCTCGTACATATTATGTACCACTCTTACATACTTCTCTGACACTCCCGACTTCCTCATACAATACCACAACTCCTCTCTATGCACCCTGTCATATGCTTTCTCTAAGTCTACAAAAACACAATGCAACTCCTTCTGACCTTTTCTGTACTTCTCCATCAACACTCTCAGAGCAAACATCGCATCTATAGTGCTCTTTCCTGGCATGAAACCATACTGCTGATCACTAATCATCACGTCCCTTCTTAACCTTGCTTCCACTACTCTTTCCCATAACTTCATGCTGTGACTGATCAATTTAATCCCTCTGTAGTTACTACAGCTCTGCACATCACCCTTATTCTTAAAAATCGGTACCAAAACACTTTTTCTCCATTCCTCAGGCATCCTCTCACTTTCCAAAATTTCATTAAACAATCTGGTTAAAAACTCCACTGCCATTTCACCTAACACCTCCATGCTTCCACAGGTATGTCATCTGGACCAATAGCCTTTCCATTCTTCATCCTCTTCATAGCTATCCTTACTTCCTTCTTGCTAATCCATTGCACTTCATGATTCACTATCCCCACATCATCCAACCTTCTCTCCCTCTCATTCTCTTCATTCATCAATATCAACCTGACTTTGACCACCATGTCCTTTTGTTATACAGAAAGCTTTCTACATGGCCCACCTCATAAGTAAGGGTATCTTATCCAGGGACATGGTGGTCACAACACCCAGTATTCTTCCCTTATAATACTCATTATCCAGTACAGCGCCCTTATGGCATGTACCTCACAAAGCACATGCAGCAGCTGGAGAGACCACAAAGGTTCCTCACCAGGAGAATCCAGGGCCTCAAACATCTGCCATACACTGATAGACTGAAAGCCTTATCCCTCTACTCAGTTTCATATTCACTCCTCATAGGTGACCTCTGTCTGGTATACAAGGCGATCTCAGACCCCTCCTTGATCGGACTGGTGCATATCCGCAAGTCAAGCTGCACTCGAGTAACCCACATGTGTGACCTCACATGTGACATCAATAGGACTTGTTGGCGGGACATATTTGTGTCCCAGAGACTCACCCATCTGTGGAACAGACCTCCTCCCCACATCATACAGTGAACCAGTTTTGTTTTGCTGAAGTTGACGAAGCTGAAGTTAAACAATATTTTTCTGTTCATTCTAAACAAGTTACTAATACAAGGAAAATGTTTTGATGCTAGAGGGTTATTGCTAAACACAGAGCTTGTTTCATGTAAGATTCAACCACACTTGAAGGTGGAAGTCAGGATGATATTAGGCCAGAATTAGAAAATGTGAAAAGGGAGATGACACTTCTAGTTCTGTTTTACGGTAATGGTTGTATTGGGAAACCAAAGAGGCATTAAGCAAGGATGGCCACTAAGTAGTAGTTCATTTTTCTTACTTCCTCAGGCTGTAATTGAGGATTGCTATTTTTCTAGTTCTCTTCCTTTATGGCATATTGTTCTATCTGTCTCTATTCCTTGGATAGTGCCTTATGCGGATTTTTTTTTGTTATATGGCTTATTATGTGCTTGTTCTCTATGATGTATTTCAATAAAAGACGCCAACTCATGTCTTGGTGTTCAACACAACACTTTTCAGAAACGTCCATGGTTTTCATGCAAATATTAGGTCTGACCTTGGTTTGTTCTCTGAGAGTTGTCACTGCTCAACCAGATAATTTGGACAATATTTCTGCCTTTTTGTCATATTGTAACCAGAGGGATACTTAGGTGAGATAACGTGAATTACTGCTTTTTGGATTAATTCTTAGATGGATCAGCCAGATAAGTTTGACATTTTTGCTTGTTTTATTGCATTTTTGATTATACTCAGTAGTTGCCCGAGTGAAATAAAGGTTATTACTTGCTGACTACTACCAGCCTGGAGGTACCATACATTTTGGGCATGTTTCTTGGCTTTATCTGTTATGTGTAGAATTCAGGTGGGAGGAAGGGCTCAGTAATATCTAAGTGTTATACAATTTTACTGAATTACTCAGGTCTTCACCTTACTGATGATAATGAATCTGTATTACATAACAGCTGCACAAGGTAATATAATGAATGCCTTACGTATTATGATACTATGCATATGCATTTACGTACTATAATAATACTATGAAAGGCATACGTTTCAAGGCGGAAAATGCAATTTTTTGCTGATGGGTTGCAAGGTAGCTGAGTCTTGTTTCTGATTCGTCTGTAATCTGTACTCAATCAGGTCCGCTTCACTGAAGCGCAGGACCTGATTAGCTGTAGGCTAGCAGTAACTCCTTTTTTTTATTTCTTTGTTTTTTTGGTCCTTTTTTTTATTTTTAATAAAATACACATGTATTAAAGCTGGAGAATGGGGTGAACGTGCTTCTAACATGTACACGTTATTCAGAAATGTCCTGATTATGCCCCTTTGTAATACAATTGTGGTATTCTGGCAAATTACTTGACAACAAGTAATGAATGAAGTTAACCCACCAAATTAACCATAATTATAGTTTCTCACATAAACGTCATCTGCAGGCATAGAACGTCTCTGCTTATTATGTTTCTTGAAAGTCTATGTTTGAAACCATTGTCTTCTCTGTAGTTGTGTTGTAAAATCTTGTAAATATAACTAAAATATTGATGTCTGCCTTCTGGACTTACCAATTTATACTACAGATAAATCTGGGCCCAGTACTCTGTCTTTGGTTGAATAGGGTGCCTAATGGTGCTGCACATTCCTGCCTAGAGTTTAGGTAGGATGCATCCTGGGATGAACATCGGGTCTCATGCAGGCATTATTTTTTTCCTTCGAGAGAGCAGTGATGACCTGTTGCCTAGATATAAGGGAAAGAGGCCTGGTACTGGGGATGTCCTGAATTAATGATGGGGTGGACAGAAGAGTATTGCTTTTGACTGAATCTGTCAGCCGTCAACGTTGCTATATGTACGCCATTTGTAAAATCTATGGACAATCAGCATCTGACTATAACTACAGATGAATAAGCCTCTAATACATTTGAAAACAAAATAAGGCAATGTGTGTTAATAATGCCCTAATTCAAGATATGTAGTTCTTGATCCCACACCTTAACTGTATACATGTGATTTGTTTTGTGTATAGAAAGTAATTTAATGGCTTCCTGGTATATAAGCAATATTGATGTAAACTCATAACATTTAGGTCATTCTATTCATCTGACACTAGCTGAACTCCAGTAAATTTCACCTGATGTCCTAAATTTGTTACTCCTCATCCACTCAAGTGTAGAACAAAACTCAAAAATGAAATAAAACATGGAACCACGCTGGAGTGTGTCCAAACACTTTGCTGATGTAACCTCCTGGTACCTCGGCTTATGCCTTCATGGTTCTATGTTGTATTTCATCTTTTAGTACAGTGTCCAGCCTTTAGAGGATTTTGGTTTCATTGCAGATATACTGGACAGGGAGGGGGTCCATAGTGCAAGCTATAGGGTACCTTTAGACAAATGACCCTGCCATGAGCACTAAACCGTGTCAATTTTAGGTCTTGGGAACATAAATTTGTTTACACTGTCATATTAAATAATTTTCTTTATAATCCCTTTTATCACCTTAGAAGGCATCCATCCATCTAGTCATTGGAGAACAGATGCTGTTTATCCATTGTAGTTATATTCTGATTGTCTCCAATCAGGACAAACTGTGCCAATGTTCTTATATTGCTGTTCTTTACAGATGCATTTTCAGCATTCAACTTTATGCAATTAGAAAAAAATCTGTGGAGGATGGCTTGGAGAACACCTATGTCAGACAAAATTTACATTGCTACTAATGGTTCTTTCTTCCTGTAATAAACTCCTATTTTAAAAATGCAGTTTATATTGTATCATTGTACATTATTCTGACTTGCACAAAGTCCGTAATGTTTATATGTTCAAAGCTGTTAGTGTTTTGTAAGACAATGTGACAGTGTGATATATACCATAGTGAAGAGGTTTCCTGCCAGTAGTTAGTTGTGCTAGCCATTTCTGTATGATTTTGACCTGTAAAATATTCTGTTATTTCTTTCTGGTATTTGACATAGCATATGTTCCATTACGTAGTTATGCCACTAATTCTACCAAAATTTCCTACAGTAAATTTCTTATAGATGTCTCCAAACTTACTAGTTCACTATTACAAGCATTGAGCTACCATATGTTTTGTTCTTTTTTCTTTACTTTGTCAGTCATTTATGGAATTTAGGTGGGAGGAAGGGCTCAATATCTAAGTGTTATACTATTTTACTGAATCACTCAGGTCTTCTCCGTACTGATGATAATGAGTCTCTGTTACATAGGTGGGAGGAAGGGCTCAGTAATAAGTGTTATGCTATTTTTACTGAGTAAGTGTTGTACTATTTTTACAGAATTACTATGGCCGTCTCCTAACAGATGATAATGACTCTGTTACATAATAGCTGCACAAGGTAATACAATGAGTGCCTACTCAACAGGTTATGTGCAGCAATTATCACCTGTGTCTGAGCATGCATAACTTTGTAGGAATGAAATGCAGGACATTATCACATTAACAATAAGTGCAGTTACAATGTAGCACTGAGTCATTATCACTTTTCAGGCAAATCTCTCAGCAGCTGTGCAATTTCAAGAAATATAACAGATATATGAAGCAAATTCTGGTCCCACCTGGTGTATATATTGATTTAAAAATTCACTATAGTGTACAGATTTCTGTTATATTAATTGTTTTATTTAATTGGACATTTTTTAAACATCATTGTTTGGTGCATGTACAAACATTAGCTCATTGATGAAAGCATAGTTCCTTTCCTTCAGTTTATCTGTATTTTCACGAGTAACATACAGATGCAAGTATCCATTCTAGTAATGTGGTTCATATCTTTGTGAATTAATGTAACTGAACCACATATGATGAAACAGTTTAATGTCTCAAACGATCACTACATAGTGTCTGTTGTGTTGCTTTGCAGCTGCCTCGGTGCAGGTGAGTAACATTATATTGTTCTATGCCATTGTGTTTTTCAGCTTTGCGTTCACACTTAAGACATCACACCCCTCAGTGAAGATGCCATCTGCTAAGAAGCCAACCAACATTTACTTGGGTGAGGACACTGATTCTGACAGTAATAACAGTGGGTTTGAAATGGAATTGGACCTTGATTCACAACATAAAGCAAACCAGAGTGAAGATGACAATTATGACGCCAATGATCATAATCCACTGGCACGTCTGAGTGAGAAGGCCATTCCCGCTGATAAAGATGAAGCCCCTGTCCCAGCCATTCCTGACAGACCCCTACACTCTGCCACCCCCAACCTCACCACTGTTGATGAAACTGACCACGACAGTGAGGATGATGTGCCACTAGCCCAGCTAAGGAATGATGGCACACACAGTAGTGGTCATCAGCTTGAATCCAATTTTGACATGGAGGATGAATTGCCTCTATCTGAGTTAAGGCAAGGACATGGCCTGACTGACGGACAGGGGTCCAGGGAAGTAAATAGTGTGGGAAGAAATAGCCAGGGAATTGTCATGGCTAGGCTTGTATAGGCCCTAGGGCTGATAGCCTAGTACCAGCCTATGAACCATAGCCCAGGCCAGGCCTACTGCTGACCAGGAAGTGAATATGCCTCCTACTGTACATGAGTTCAGGCGTAGTCCACAGCAGGTTGATTCGGATGGGGAAAGTCCACTGGATCTGAGCCGAAGTAGCTCCTTGTCAAGCAAGGATCTGAGTGTGCCACAGCTTGGAATGTGTGTGAGTACTCCACTCAAAGTGCATACAAACCAGTGGGTACTGAAACTGATCACAGGGTACCATCTCTTAACCACCCTGTAGTTTCCATTCCAAAGTGTGGGAGGCTAACCAAAAAGATACAGCGAGCATGCCCACCATGTAACATATCGTGGGAGAAATGCCTAACACCAGATGTAATGCGATCCTATCTCGCCTACATTCATGACTGATGGGCTCGGAGCCGAGAATCGGCTCCGACTCGGCCGATACACTAGCACGAAGTCTCTCATTGGCTGGGCCAAATCCCTTATCCCAGGATGCACCATGCCCAAACCCCCAGATCTCGTTTGCCGCTCCTAGAGTAACAACGTGGTCTCGACTTGGCTGTGGCTAAGTACCCTTCCTTTTTGGCCTTTTGGTCGCTTTTTTGACAGTTAGCTTAGAATTTATACTCAAACAGCTATTTTAATAGCTATCTGGTTGTTAGTTCATTTGTGGTTGATTGTGTTTGTACTTTTGAATTGTTGTGGTAATCCTTCTGTTTGGCGGGCTAGGCCTGTTTGAGTTAGAGGGCCTTTGCCCTATCTGTTAGAGCGTTTAAGTTAGAGCTCTTCCCCCCCTTCCTTCCTTGTGTGTTTTGAGTGTGTCGACAGTAGGTATGTCTGGCAAAGAAAAGGAGCATAAGCCATCAGGCTTTAAAAAATGTTCGAAATGTAGTTATAAGGTGTCGTTGACAGATGGCCACGCCATCTGTGTTTATTGTTTAGGGGCTAAACACTTGCAAGAGTCTTGCAGTGTTTGCCATGCCTTCTCCTCTCGTGTTCTACACGAGAGGAAAAATAAGCTCATCCTGAAGGGTCTCATAAAACCAGCCTTCGAGGAAGCTTTGGCTTCTTCTCCCTCATCGAAATCGAGGCTAAAGAAGTCTTCAGCTCTACAAGTCCGTCGGAGCCGCCTGCAAAAAGGTCTAAATCTGTGTCCCCTTCCTCGGCTCCACTGGCCTCGGAGCTAAAGGATAGAGCATCTAAAGCTGGGTCTCCCTCCTCGGCTCCACTGTTTTTGGAGTCTCGGGACGAGAGATCAGGTACTCTGTCCCCTTCCTCGGTTCCACTGATTTCGGAGCCGCAGGATAGATGGTTTAAATCGAGGTCTCCTTCATTGGCTCCATTGGTCTCGGAGCCGCTGGAGAGTGTTTCTGCTCTGGGGTCGGTTTCGTCAGCTCCTGAACAGTCGGTGCCGAAAGGAGTCTCGGTTCTGGTCGAGTCTGCTTCGGCCCCGATACTTTTGGAGCCGATTCGGAGCTGGCCTCCTAGCCTGGTTTTGGAGCCGATAGAAAAAGTCTCTCGGCCCCCTTCTGTTTCCTCCAGGTCCTCCAGGCTTTCAGACTCGGATGTAGATAGGGTGGTCCAGAGGCTCCTCCAGTCACCTGTCTTATCCAAATTATTTTCGGCTCCGGCCCAGTCGGCCCTGGAGCCAGCCCCTTCGATACCGTTTCTTCCTCCTCCGACAACCTTGGTGTCGTCGGAGTTCGTAGAGTCGGGTGAAGTCCTTGAGGCGGTTCCAAGACCCACTGCTAGTCTATCGGTACCGTCTTCAGCTCCAACCCTTTCTGTGCCTTACAGAGGTTTCGGTTCTCGGGTGTCCTCAGCCGGGCCCAAGGGGGACTCGTCGGGGCTTCTGGTTTCGGCCCCGAGTCTTCCTCTTGGCGCCTCGGCCAGGGAAACCCCGACACCAGTCATGGTCTCGGGGACGGGCCCCTCCTCAGATTCTGGTGGGCCCGCCTTCGAGGCTATGAGGAGCGCGCTGGCCAAGTCTCTTGTGAGTTCACCTGAATCTGCGACTCCTTCCCTAGACACGGCGGCTAGAGCTTCTGGTGCCCCCCTGTCTTCAGACAGCGCGGCTCCTAGGCCTGAGGATTCCTCCTTCTGTGGTCCCCTTTTTTCCGAGGAGCGTTCAGAGTTCGTGCCTGAGGAGCCCCCCAGGAAAAATTTGTGCAAGAGGAAGCACATAGACTCCCCAGATGAGTCTGTCACCTCGAACACCTACCTCGATGATGCGGAGGGGTCCCCCATGTCGTCCTCTGATGATGTCTCATTCTCCGATATCCTGGAGATCTTGAGACAGAGGGGCAACTGGCCATCCAAAACCCCTTCCGCGGAGGAGTCGGTCTTCCTCAAGGCCTTTGGAGCCCAACCCTCTGCCTCCTGGGTGTCTCCACCCTTCGATGAGTTACTGGACCTTATTTGTCGAAGGGTGTGGAAACACCCTGATTCTGTGGAGCCAGTTTCTTCTTGCCCCAACAAGTTTTTATCCGCACCCCCTGGCAAGGAGTTTCTAACCAAGGGAGTTCCGGTTGATGCTATGGTGGTGGCGTCTGCCACCTAGCAAGATGTGGCAGAGGCATCTACTTCTATCCATCCTCCTAACAAGGAGTCCAGGAGCATGGATAGGTACGGGAAGCGTACCCTGACGTCATCGACCTTTACCCTGCGGTTGCTGAATTATTTATGTCATTTTACGAGGCTCCAAAGGGATCTCATAAAGGAGTTGGGAGATACCCTGTCGGGTAACGTGCCTGAGGCGTTGATGCAGTCTGTCAACGCCCAGCTGTCTACCCTTTCATCCATTGTTAACTCGTCCATGAGGCTCATATCATATGCAGCCGAACGGGCGGGTAGGGCAGCGAGTTCAGGCGTAGCCCTTAGGAGGCAAGCCTGGATGCGCTTGTATCACTTTGCGGAGGTGTTCAAGTCTTCCTTCACTGACGCTCCATTCGATGGGTCCTCTCTCTTTGGACCCAAGGTGAAAGACACACTCACTAGATGTGAGCAGGAGGGTAAGACTTTATCTGCCGTTGGGGTCCGTTTTTCGCTTCCCTCGAGACCTTACCCCAAGGCTCAGAGGGGAGGAAAGATGTGGTTCAGAAAGTCCCAAAAGTCTTTCCCTGCCCGTCAGAGTGACCCCTCCCCCAGAGGCAGAGGGGCATGAATTATTCTGGAAGACGTCGCCCCAGAGGCGGCGGAGGCCCCCGCAACTCAGGAGACCGCGAATCCTTTTGTGGTTCCTCCGTCCAGTGTCCCTGAGGGACTGCCCGACTGTGCATCTCCGGAGCCAGTCGGGGGTCGATTCTCGATGCATCCAAGGGCCTGGGGTTCCATCACTCAGGATCGGTGGGTGCTTCGTATCATCACCGGAGGTTACACCATTCCCTTTATCTGTCCCCCTCCACCCTCAAGGAAAATCCCGGACGTGCCACCCAGTCAACAGGATCAAGCAGCCATAGAGGTCGCAAAGCTGCTCGGAAAGTGAGTCATCCAGCCAGTCCCCGCAGACCAGACCGGATTAGGAACTTACTCAAAGTTATTTTTGGTGCCAAAAAGAACAGGGGACTTGAGACCCATTCTGGACCTCAGCCACCTAAACCACTTCGTAAAGAAGTCCAAGTTCCAGATGGTCACGTTGCAATCCATTTTCCCATTACTGGAAAAAGGAGTATGGATGTGCTCCATCAATCTCAAGGACGCCTATTATCACATCAAGATAAACAGGGCGTCCAGGATACATTTACTTCCACCTAGGAGCCAGTCACTTCCAGTTCCGAGCCCTGCCCTTTGGTCTCACCACAGCCCCCAGGGTGTTAACGAAATGTCTGGCCGTGGTGACGGCTCACCTGAGACGTCTGGGATTCCAGGTGTTTCCGTATCTAGACGACTGGCTCCTCACCGCCCCCACCAGGCACCTTCTTATTCAAGCCGTGAGTGCTACCATCGAATTGGGACATCTATTAGGAATTACATTCAACTGGGAAAAGTCTGTATTGCTGCCATCACAGCGTGTTGCCTTTATAGGTGCAGAGCTAGACTCTATCGAGATGGGAGCATTCCTTCCATCAGAGAGGATAAAGATACTACAGGACCAAGTCCTAGCCTTACTACCCCGAAGCAAAGCCCTTGCCAGGATAGTCCTTCAGCTTTTGGGGTCGATGGCGGCCGCCATTCTTCTGGTCCCTCTGGCAAGATTGCACATGCAAATTCTCCAATGGCTCCTGTCGACCCAGTGGTCGTACCAAGATCTGCCCTTGTCTTACCCGATTCTCATTACGGAAACCTGCCGGCGAGATCTTCATTGGTGGCTCCTCTCCCCCAACCTGAACCAGGGGCGACTCTTCTGCCCCCCTCCCCCATTGCCACAGTGACCACGGACGCCTCCCAGATAGGGTGGGGGGGCATTATCTGGGCAGGACGGTTCAAGGCACGTGGCAAGATCACGAAATCCACTTACATATCAATGTCCTGGAAATGAGGGCAGTGCTTCTAGCGTTGCAGGCACTTCACAGCTCTCTTCCCAAGGGTACCATCACAATCTTCTCAGATAATATGGCGGTAGTATGGTACCTGAACAAGCAGGGAGGAACAAGGTCTTATCCTCTTTGCAGAGAAGCCATGAGAGTTTGGAAATGGGCGATCGCTTCCCAGAGATTTCTAGTGGCAACGCACATTCCGGGGAAGTCCAATGTGATAGCAGACAGGCTGAGCAGAGTTATTCTGATGCCTCAGGAGTGGTCCCTGAACGACCGAGTAGTGGCTTGGATCTCCGCCAAGTGGGGGCTTCCCTGTTGCGACCTCTTTGCCAGCCCCTGGAGCGCGAAGTGCAGCAATTTCTTCTCCCTGATTCCCCCCCAGGGGGAGGCGCCCAGGGACGCTCTAGTCCACAACTGGCCCCCCGGGCTGCTCTACGCCTTCCCTCCGGTCCCACTACTACCAAAGGTGATTCAGAAGGTGATCTGCTTGGGAAGCAACATGATTTTGATCGCACCACACTGGCCCCGCCAAGTTTGGTTTCCTTTCCTTCGGAAGTATGCAGTGAAGGATCCTTGGATTCTGGACCCAGTTCCAGACCTCCTGACTCTTCAGTCAGGTCAGGTTCATCTATCACTGCGAACTCTCAAGCTAACAGCTTGGCTGCTCCACTTCCGACCTTAGTCAGACAGCATATCCTTTCACCTGAGGTGGTCCAGATTCTGTCTTCTTCTCACAGAGCTTCCACTAAGGAGATATATTCTAATAAATGGAAAAGGTTTGTCATTTGGGCCCAGCGGCACAACCTTGACCCTCTGACTGCCCCAATGTCTGCAGCATTAGATTTTTTGGCAACTCTTTTTAAACAGGGTTCCGCTGTCTCCATGCTTAGCGTCCAATTGGCAGCGATTTTTAATTATCATGTTGCCTTTGAGCCTTCACTCATGAGTCATAAGTTGTGTAAGGCCTTTCTTAAGGGAGCTTGGTTGCTTCGCCCACCGGTGTCGCAACCTGTTTTGCCATGGGATTTGAATGTAGTTTTAGGAGCATTGACGTCTCATCCCTTCAAGCCGGCGGCCACTTGTGAGCAAAAGTTCTTATCTTGGAAGACTGCCTTCTTGGTAGCTATTACTTCAGCCAGAAGAGTTTCGGAGCTTCAAGCCCTCTCTGTTAAGCCCCCTTATCTGATCTTTCACAAGGATAGAGTGTCTCTAAGACTAAAGCCGTCATTTCTTCTGAAGATTTCTTCTACTCTTTGTCTGCATCAATCTATAGAGCTACCAGTTTTCTTTCCAAAATTTTCCAACAAGGCAGAATACAGACTTCATCAGTTGGATGTGCATAGACAACTGAGGTTTTACTTGGATAGGACACAGCAACAGAGGAAATCAGACCAGTTGTTCGTGGCCTTTGCAGACAACAGGATTGGCAAACCAGCAACTAAGTCCACTATTGGTAGGTGGATTAGGGATTGTGTTTCTTTTATTTATGCATCAACAGGAAGGGACCTTCCATTTCCAGTTAGAATGCATTCTACTAGGGCTATGGCAACTTCAGTGGCCTTTCACGCCAGACTGTCGGTGGATGAGATATGTGCAGCGGCCACTTGGGCTTCTCCACATACTTTTATTTCTCATTACAAACTGGACGTGGCCTCTAGAGGTCGGGCGTTCTTTGGTTCCACACTGCTCAGGAGTGTTTTCCAGTGAGCCTCCCAGGATCTAGGTGCTAGGGACGCTGTCCCATCAGTCATGAATGTAGGCGAGATAGGATCGCATTACATCTTTTAGTTATGTACTTACCATAACGATAGATGTATGTGATCCATCTCGCCTACATTCTTCTGCACTCCTCCTTCCCCCTACCTGTTGGATCTGGAGGAAACACTATTGTACAGTTGGAGTGCTCCACGTGAGTGAGTGGTGGTGGGGCAAACAAGATCTGGGGGTTTGGGCGTGGTGCATCCTGGGATAAGGGAGTTGGCCCTGCCAATGAGAGACTTTGTGCTAGTGTATCGGCCGAGTCGGAGCCGATTCTCGGCTCTGAGCCCATCAGTCATGAATGTAGGTGAGATGGATCACATACATCTATCGTTATGGTAAGTACATAACTAAAAGTTCGCATTGATGAGTTTGTGTTGCTCGGCCCAGTAACCAACCTGGACACAGACAGCACAGAGATGGACTTCCTCAATTTGATGTTCCCAGAGGAACTGTACTCACTTATTGCTGATGAAACTAACCGCTATGCTGCACAGAGGCAGGCTGCAGCAGGCAAGGTTGATAAGTGGTGGAGTCCTGTTTGTCCTGGAGACATATGCACATTTCTTGGTGTCAGAATATACATGTCTATTGTACATGTTCCAGAATACAGGCAGTACTGGGAAACACACCATGTGTATGGTCATTTCCCAATAGCTGAGTACATGACCCGAGAGAGGTTTGAAAAAATTCAGTACTATTTCCACTGCAATGACAAAAACCTCAGACTGCCACAGGGCTCTGTGGGTCATGGCAAGCTACATCATGTATGGCCAATACTGGATGCCGTACTTCATGCATGTAGGACACAGTATAATGTGCATCATGAGGTGGCAGTAGATGAAGCCATGGTTGGCTTCTGTGGACATCTGACATTCAGACAGTTTATGCCTGGCAAACCGGAGAGGTATGGCATTAAGGTATGGGTGGTGGCTGACTCAAATAATGGTTATGTGCGTGAATTCCAGGTATGCCCTGGAAAGGCAGAGCAGACCACAGAGGTTGGACTGGCACACCGAGTTGTGGTTGACCTAACATGGAGGCTGATTGGAAAGAAGCATCACATTTACTTTGACAACTTCTTCTCCTCTGTCCCTCTGGCACAGCAACTGCTGCAAGATGGTCTGTACTGCTGCAGAACCATGTGCACCAATAGGTCAGGATGGCCTGGAACGTTCAACAGACAGGTCATTGGTAAAGCACCTCGAGGGTTCTACAAGCAGTTGCAGAGTGGACCACTGCTTGTAATTGAATGGAAGGATAGCAACCCAGTATTTCTGCTGTCAACTAATAGTAACCCAACCTTGGCAGTCTCCAGCACACGCAGGAGACAGCATGATGGAACAAAAGCTTCAGTGACATGTCCACCAGTTGTAAACATGTACAACACATACAAGAATGGGGTGGACCGAGCCAATCAGCTCAGGACGCAGTATCCAACTGCATGAAAGGCAAGAAAATGGTGGCTGTACTTGTTCTGGTTCCTATGGGATGTGGCCATAGTGAATGCTTACATTTTATTCCGTGAGAGTAGCAGCCACCGGCAGCTTTTACATTCTGGCCATGTTATTGTGGCAAGCCAGTTACAGTTTAGAAGAAACCAAGGCATGCAAGATGCATTGAGATTACTGTCCTAGATCCCATGAGCTGATTTGAACAAGGCTCACACTTCCCAGTGAGATGGCGGAAGTCACAATGCAAACATTGTACCAGGAAGGGTAAATGTGCTAAACCATCATGGAGATGCCCGACCTGCAAAATTAACCTGTGTGTTGAATGCTTTGGCGAGTACCATGGCCATAAGGGTCTAGCAGATTGCTGACAGCACATATAGACACCATGACTGTTAGGATCATCCTGGATGGCAGTGGGGGACTTGGAGACTCTTCAGCTCAGTCCCACTGGGCTGTTTTCCAGGATATGCATGGTTTCACGGGTGCCACTATGATGCCTTCAGTCCCTCCCCAAAAGGCCACCTGCAAAAAGAATTATTCATTATTCATTATTCTGACTTGCACAAAGTCCGTAATGTTTATATGTTCAAAGCTGTTAGTGTTTTGTAAGACAATGTGACAGTGTGATATATACCATAGTGAAGAGGTTTCCTGCCAGTAGTTAGTTGTGCTAGCCATTTCTGTATGATTTTGACCTGTAAAATATTCTGTTATTTCTTTCTGGTATTTGACATAGCATATGTTCCATTACGTAGTTATGCCACTAATTCTACCAAAATTTCCTACAGTAAATTTCTTATAGATGTCTCCAAACTTACTAGTTCACTATTACAAGCATTGAGCTACCATATGTTTTGTTCTTTTTTCTTTACTTTGTCAGTCATTTATGGAATTTAGGTGGGAGGAAGGGCTCAATATCTAAGTGTTATACTATTTTACTGAATCACTCAGGTCTTCTCCGTACTGATGATAATGAGTCTCTGTTACATAGGTGGGAGGAAGGGCTCAGTAATAAGTGTTATGCTATTTTTACTGAGTACGTGTTGTACTATTTTACAGAATTACTATGGCCGTCTCCTAACAGATGATAATGACTCTGTTACATAATAGCTGCACAAGGTAATACAATGAGTGCCTACTCAACAGGTTATGTGCAGCAATTATCACCTGTGTCTGAGCATGCATAACTTTGTAGGAATGAAATGCAGGACATTATCACATTAACAATAAGTGCAGTTACAATGTAGCACTGAGTCATTATCACTTTTCAGGCAAATCTCTCAGCAGCTGTGCAATTTCAAGAAATATAACAGATATATGAAGCAAATTCTGGTCCCACCTGGTGTATATATTGATTTAAAAATTCACTATAGTGTACAGATTTCTGTTATATTAATTGTTTTATTTAATTGGACATTTTTTAAACATCATTGTTTGGTGCATGTACAAACATTAGCTCATTGATGAAAGCATAGTTCCTTTCCTTCAGTTTATCTGTATTTTCACGAGTAACATACAGATGCAAGTATCCATTCTAGTAATGTGGTTCATATCTTTGTGAATTAATGTAACTGAACCACATATGATGAAACAGTTTAATGTCTCAAATGATCACTACATAGTGTCTGTTGTGTTGCTTTGCAGCTGCCTCGGTGCAGGTGAGTAGCATTATATTGTTCTATGCCATTGTGTTTTTCAGCTTTGCGTTCACACTTAAGACATCACACCCCTCAGTGAAGATGCCATCTGCTAAGAAGCCAACCAACATTTACTTGGGTGAGGACACTGATTCTGACAGTAATAACAGTGGGTTCGAAATGGAATTGGACCTTGATTCACAACATAAAGCAAACCAGAGTGAAGATGACAATTATGACGCCAATGATCATAATCCACTGGCACGTCTGAGTGAGAAGGCCATTACCGCTGATAAAGATGATGCCCCTGTCCCAGCCATTCCTGACAGACCCCTACACTCTGCCACCCCCAACCTCACCACTGTTGATGAAACTGACCACGACAGTGAGGATGATGTGCCACTAGCCCAGCTAAGGAATGATGGCACACACAGTAGTGGTCATCAGCTTGAATCCAATTTTGACATGGAGGATGAATTGCCTCTATCTGAGTTAAGGCAAGGACATGGCCTGACTGACGGACAGGGGTCCAGGGAAGTAAATAGTGTGGGAAGAAATAGCCAGGGAATTGTCATGGCTAGGCTTGTATAGGCCCTAGGGCTGATAGCCTAGTACCAACCTATGAACCATAGCCCAGGCCAGGCCTACTGCTGACCAGGAAGTGAATATGCCTCCTACTGTACATGAGTTCAGGCGTAGTCCACAGCAGGTTGATTCGGATGGGGAAAGTCCACTGGATCTGAGCCGAAGTAGCTCCTTGTCAAGCAAGGATCTGAGTGTGCCACAGCTTGGAATGTGTGTGAGTACTCCACTCAAAAGTGCATACAAACCAGTGGGTACTGAAACTGATCACAGGGTACCATCTCTTAACCACCCTGTAGTTTCCATTCCAAAGTGTGGGAGGCTAACCAAAAAGATACAGCGAGCATGCCCACCATGTAACATATCGTGGGAGAAATGCCTAACACCAGATGTAATGCGATCCTATCTCGCCTACATTCATGACTGATGGGCTCGGAGCCGAGAATCGGCTCCGACTCGGCCGATACACTAGCACAAAGTCTCTCATTGGCTGGGCCAAATCCCTTATCCCAGGATGCACCATGCCCAAACCCCCAGATCTCGTTTGCCGCTCCTAGAGTAACAACGTGGTCTCGACTTGGCTGTGGCTAAGTACCCTTCCTTTTTGGCCTTTTGGTCGCTTTTTTGACAGTTAGCTTAGAATTTATACTCAAACAGCTATTTTAATAGCTATCTGGTTGTTAGTTCATTTGTGGTTGATTGTGTTTGTACTTTTGAATTGTTGTGGTAATCCTTCTGTTTGGCGGGCTAGGCCCGTTTGAGTTAGAGGGCCTTTGCCCTATCTGTTAGAGCGTTTAAGTTAGAGCTCTTCCCCCCCTTCCTTCCTTGTGTGTTTTGAGTGTGTCGACAGTAGGTATGTCTGGCAAAGAAAAGGAGCATAAGCCATCAGGCTTTAAAAAATGTTCGAAATGTAGTTATAAGATGTCGTTGACAGATGGCCACGCCATCTGTGTTTATTGTTTAGGGGCTAAACACTTGCAAGAGTCTTGCAGTGTTTGCCATGCCTTCTCCTCTCGTGTTCTACACGAGAGGAAAAATAAGCTCATCCTGAAGGGTCTCATAAAACCAGCCTTCGAGGAAGCTTTGGCTTCTTCTCCCTCATCGAAATCGAGGCTAAAGAAGTCTTCAGCTCTGACAAGTCCGTCGGAGCCGCCTGCAAAAAGGTCTAAATCTGTGTCCCCTTCCTCGGCTCCACTGGCCTCGGAGCCGAAGGATAGAGCATCTAAAGCTGGGTCTCCCTCCTCGGCTCCACTGTTTTTGGAGTCTCGGGACGAGAGATCAGGTACTCTGTCCCCTTCCTCGGTTCCACTGATTTCGGAGCCGCAGGATAGATGGTCTAAATCGAGTTCTCCTTCATTGGCTCCATTGGTCTTGGAGCCGCTGGAGAGTGTTTCTGCTTTGGGGTCGGTTTCGTCAGCTCCTGAACAGTCGGTGCCGAAAGGAGTCTCGGTTCTGGTCAAGTCTGCTTCGGCCCCGATACTTTTGGAGCTGATTCGGAGCTGGCCTCCTAGCCTGGTTTTGGAGCCGATAGAAAAAGTCTCCCGGCCCCCTTCTGTTTCCTCCAGGTCCTCCAGGCTTTCAGACTCGGATGTAGATAGGGTGGTCCAGAGGCTCCTCCAGTCACCTGTCTTATCCAAATTATTTTCGGCTCCGGCCCAGTCGGCCCTGGAGCCAGCCCCTTCGATACCGTTTCTTCCTCCTCCGACAACCTTGGTGTCGTCGGAGTCGGAGTTCGTAGAGTCGGGTGAAGTCCTTGAGGCGGTTCCAAGACCCACTGCTAGTCTATCGGCACCGTCTTCAGCTCCAACCCTTTCTGTGCCTTCCAGAGGTTTCGGTTCTCGGGTGTCCTCAGCCGGGCCCGAGGGGGACTCGTCGGGGCTTCTGGTTTCGGCCCCGAGTCTCCCTCTTGGCGCCTCGGCCAGGGGAACCCCGACACCAGTCATGGTCTCGGGGACGGGCCCCTCCTCAGATTCTGGTGGGCCCGCCTTCGAGGCTATGAGGAGCGCGCTGGCCAAGTCTCTTGTGAGTTCACCTGAATCTGCGACTCCTTCCCTAGACACGGCGGCTAGAGCTTCTGGTGCCCCCCTGTCTTCGGACAGCGCGGCTCCTAGGCCTGAGGATTCCTCCTTCTGTGGTCCCCTTTTTTCCGAGGAGCGTTCAGAGTTCGTGCCTGAGGAGCCCCCCAGGAAAAATTTGTGCAAGAGGAAGCACATAGACTCCCCAGATGAGTCTGTCACCTCGAACACCTACCTCGATGATGCGGAGGGGTCCCCCATGTCGTCCTCTGATGATGTCTCGTTCTCCGATATCCTGGAGATCTTGAGACAGAGGGGCAACTGGCCATCCAAAACCCCTTCCGCGGAGGAGTCGGTCTTCCTCAAGGCCTTTGGAGCCCAACCCTCCGCCTCCTGGGTGTCTCCACCCTTCGATGAGTTACTGGACCTTATTTGTCGAAGGGTGTGGAAACACCCTGATTCTGTGGAGCCAGTTCCTTCTTGCCCCAACAAGTTTTTATCCGCACCCCCTGGCAAGGAGTTTCTAACCAAGGGAGTTCCGGTTGATGCTATGGTGGTGGCGTCTGCCACCCAGCAAGATGTGGCAGAGGCATCTACTTCTATCCATCCTCCTAACAAGGAGTCCAGGAGCATGGATAGGTACGGGAAGCGTACCCTGACGTCATCGACCTTTACCCTGCGGTTGCTGAATTATTTATGTCATTTTACGAGGCTCCAAAGGGATCTCATAAAGGAGTTGGGAGATACCCTGTCGGGTAACGTGCCTGAGGCGTTGACGCAGTCTGTCAACGCCCAGCTGTCTACCCTTTCATCCATTGTTAACTCGTCCATGAGGCTCATATCATATGCAGCCGAACGGGCGGGTAGGGCAGCGAGTTCAGGCGTAGCCCTTAGGAGGCAAGCCTGGATGCGCTTGTATCACTTTGCGGAGGCGTTCAAGTCTTCCTTCACTGACGCTCCATTCGATGGGTCCTCTCTCTTTGGACCCAAGGTGAAAGACACACTCACTAGATGTGAGCAGGAGGGTAAGACTTTATCTGCCATTGGGGTCCGTTTTTCGCTTCCCTCGAGACCTTACCCCAAGGCTCAGAGGGGAGGAAAGATGTGGTTCAGAAAGACCCAAAAGTCTTTCCCTGCCCGTCAGAGTGACCCCTCCCCCAGAGGCAGAGGGGCATGAATTATTCTGGAAGACGTCGCCCCAGAGGCGGCGGAGGCCCCCGCAACTCAGGAGATCGCGAATCCTTTTGTGGTTCCTCTGTCCAGTGTCCCTGAGGGACTGCCCGACTGTGCATCTCCGGAGCCAGTCGGGGGTCGATTCTCGATGCATCCAAGGGCCTGGGGTTCCATCACTCAGGATCGGTGGGTGCTTCGTATCATCACCGGAGGTTACACCATTCCCTTTATCTGTCCCCCTCCACCCTCAAGGAAAATCCCGGACGTGCCACCCAGTCAACGGGATCAAGCAGCCATAGAGGTCGCAAAGCTGCTCGGAAAGTGAGTCATCCAGCCAGTCCCCGCAGACCAGACCGGATTAGGAACTTACTCAAAGTTATTTTTGGTGCCAAAAAGAACAGGGGACTTGAGACCCATTCTGGACCTCAGCCACCTAAACCGCTTCGTAAAGAAGTCCAAGTTCCAGATGGTCACGTTGCAATCCATTTTCCCATTACTGGAAAAAGGAGTATGGATGTGCTCCATCAATCTCAAGGACGCCTGTTATCACATCAAGATAAACAGGGCGTCCAGGATACATTTACTTCCACCTAGGAGCCAGTCACTTCCAGTTCCGAGCCCTGCCCTTTGGTCTCACCACAGCCCCCAGAGTGTTAACCAAATGTCTGGCCGTGGTGACGGCTCACCTGAGACCTCTGGGATTCCAGGTGTTTCCGTATCTAGACGATTGGCTCCTCATCGCCTCCACCAGGCACCTTCTTATTCAAGCCGTGAGTGCTACCATCGAATTGGGACATCTATTAGGAATTACATTCAACTGGGAAAAGTCTGTATTGCTGCCATCACAGCGTGTTGCCTTTATAGGTGCAGAGCTAGACTCTATCGAGATGGGAGCATTCCTTCCATCAGAGAGGATAAAGATACTACAGGACCAAGTCCTAGCCTTACTACCCCGAAGCAAAGCCCTTGCCAGGATGGTCCTTCAGCTTTTGGGGTCGATGGCGGCCGCCATTCTTCTGGTCCCTCTGGCAAGATTGCACATGCAAATTCTCCAATGGCTCCTGTCGACCCAGTGGTCGTACCAAGATCTGCCCTTGTCTTACCCGATTCTCATTACGGAAACCTGCCGGTGAGATCTTCATTGGTGGCTCCTCTCCCCCAACCTGAACCAGGGGCGACTCTTCTGCCCCCCCTCCCCCATTGCCACAGTGACCACGGATACCTCGCAGATAGGGTGGGGGGGGGCATTATCTGGGCAGGACGGTTCAAGGCACGTGGCAAGATCACGAAATCCACTTACATATCAATGTCCTGGAAATGAGGGCAGTGCTTCTAGCGTTGCAGGCACTTCACAGCTCTCTTCCCAAGGGTACCATCACAATCTTCTCAGATAATATGGCGGTAGTATGGTACCTGAACAAGCAGGGAGGAACAAGGTCTTATCCTCTTTGCAGAGAAGCCATGAGAGTTTGGAAATGGGCGATCGCTTCCCAGAGATTTCTAGTGGCAACGCACATTCCGGGGAAGTCCAATGTGATAGCAGACAGGCTGAGCAGAGTTATTCTGATGCCTCAGGAGTGGTCCCTGAACGACCGAGTAGCGGCTCGGATCTCCTCCAAGTGGGGGCTTCCCTGTTGCGACCTCTTCGCCAGCCCCTGGAACGCGAAGTGCAGCAATTTCTTCTCCCTGATTCCCCCCCAGGGGGAGGCGCCCAGGGACGCTCTAGTCCACAACTGGCCCCCCGGGCTGCTCTACGCCTTCCCTCCGGTCCCACTACTACCAAAGGTGATTCAGAAGGCGATCTGCTTGGGAAGCAACATGATTTTGATCGCACCACACTGGCCCCACCAAGTTTGGTTTCCTTTCCTTCGGAAGTATGCAGTGAAGGATCCTTGGATTCTGGACCCAGTTCCAGACCTCCTGACTCTTCAGTCAGGTCAGGTTCATCTATCACTGCGAACTCTCAAGCTAACAGCTTGGCTGCTCCACTTCCGACCTTAGTCAGACAGCATATCCTTTCACCTGAGGTGGTCCAGATTCTGTCTTCTTCTCACAGAGCTTCCACTAAGGAGATATATTCTAATAAATGGAAAAGGTTTGTCATTTGGGCCCAGCGGCACAACCTTGACCCTCTGACTGCCCCAGTGTCTGCAGCATTAGATTTTTTGGCAACTCTTTTTAAACAGGGTTCCGCTGTCTCCACGCTTAGCGTCCAATTGGCAGCGATTTCTAATTATCATGTTGCCTTTGAGCCTTCACTCATGAGTCATAAGTTGTGTAAGGCCTTTCTTAAGGGAGCTTGGTTGCTTCGCCCACCGGTGTCGCAACCTGTTTTGCCATGGGATTTGAATGTAGTTTTAGGAGCCTTGACGTCTCATCCCTTCAAGCCGGCGGCCACTTGTGAGCAAAAGTTCTTATCTTGGAAGACTGCCTTCTTGGTAGCTATTACTTCAGCCAGAAGAGTTTCAGAGCTTCAAGCCCTCTCTGTTAAGCCCCCTTATCTGATCTTTCACAAGGATAGAGTGTCTCTAAGACTAAATCCGTCATTTCTTCCGAAGATTTCTTCTACTCTTTGTCTGCATCAATCTATAGAGCTACCAGTTTTCTTTCCAAAATTTTCCAACAAGGCAGAATACAGACTTCATCAGTTGGATGTGCATAGACAACTGAGGTTTTACTTGGATAGGACACAGCAACAGAGGAAATCAGACCAGTTGTTTGTGGCCTTTGCAGACAACAGGATTGGCAAACCAGTAACTAAGTCCACTATTGGTAGGTGGATTAGGGATTGTGTTTCTTTTATTTATGCATCAACAGGAAGGGACCTTCCATTTCCAGTTAGAATGCATTCTACTAGGGCTATGGCAACTTCAGTGGCCTTTCACGCCAGACTGTCGGTGGATGAGATATGTGCAGCGGCCACTTGGGCTTCTCCACATACTTTTATTTCTCATTACAAACTGGACGTGGCCTCTAGAGGTCGGGCGTTCTTTGGTTCCACACTGCTCAGGAGTGTTTTCCAGTGAGCCTTCTAGGATCTAGGTGCTAGGGACGCTGTCCCATCAGTCATGAATGTAGGCGAGATAGGATCGCATTACATCTTTTAGTTATGTACTTACCATAACAATAGATGTATGTGATCCATCTCGCCTACATTCTTACGTACCCGCCCTCCTTCCCCCTACCTGTTGGATCTGGAGGAAACACTATTGTACAGTTGGAGTGCTCCACGTGAGTGAGTGGTGGTGGGGCAAACAAGATCTGGGGGTTTGGGCGTGGTGCATCCTGGGATAAGGGAGTTGGCCCTGCCAATGAGAGACTTTGTGCTAGTGTATCGGCCGAGTCGGAGCCGATTCTCGGCTCTGAGCCCATCAGTCATGAATGTAGGTGAGATGGATCACATACATCTATCGTTATGGTAAGTACATAACTAAAAGTTCGCATTGATGAGTTTGTGTTGCTCGGCCCAGTAACCAACCTGGACACAGACAGCACAGAGATGGACTTCCTCAATTTGATGTTCCCAGAGGAACTGTACTCACTTATTGCTGATGAAACTAACCGCTATGCTGCACAGAGGCAGGCTGCAGCAGGCAAGGTTGATAAGTGGTGGAGTCCTGTTTGTCCTGGAGACATACGCACATTTCTTGGTGTCAGAATATACATGTCTATTGTACATGTTCCAGAATACAGGCAGTACTGGGAAACACACCATGTGTATGGTCATTTCCCAATAGCTGAGTACATGACCCGAGAGAGGTTTGAAAAAATTCAGTACTATTTCCACTGCAATGACAAAATCCTCAGACTGCCACAGGGCTCTGTGGGTCATGGCAAGCTACATCATGTATGGCCAATACTGGATGCCGTACTTCATGCATGTAGGACACAGTATAATGTGCACCTAGCACTTGCTCCTACAGTACTTATTACCTTGATACGGCACTCTTGTCATAGATAGTACCCCAAAAAGGCAACCCCCCATTTCTCGGTCACCCACGTCCCCCAGAATCTTTTTTTAAAGTTTTTCGTCTACCCTTCTAGCATGTCGAGGGATCAGTTGCTAGTGTCCTCTCCTGCTCAGCTGGTGAACCTGGGAATATTGAGGCAATGTTTCAATTGCCTCATGTACACAGACAACCCTTTCCTCCTCCCACAAAACACAAATACATGCGAGAGATGCAACTATACGGCCAAACTAGAGGCTGAGCTCTCTCAACATAGGACTGGCAAGACCAGTCAGGAGGAGAAGGTTACCACACACACTATAGACCCAGTCTCACATAGTACCATTACAACCTCAAATCATACACATAAACACACAAAGACATACTCGAGGCTCTGAACAAAAATCTACCAAAACAGCAGAGGCCACCAAAGCAGACACCCAAACAACCACCACCTCAGAACACAACACCCGGAACACATAGACCTCACAGTCAGAGTGTCAAACAGTCACAGCCCTTAAGGCCAAACACAATGCCAGACACACTAGTCATTGGTGACTCCATAGTCAGACACACTGATGTCCCGCTCACCAGACTGAGTAAGGAGAAGGTCACAGTAAGCTGCCTGTCGGGCGCTAGAATCCGCCACATAACGCAAGCACTCAGGTCTCTCAACAGCAGGTACAAATATGACTCAGTCATTGTCCACGCTGGTGTAAACGACCTGAGACGCACCTCCTTGGACTACATGAAAAGAGACATTGAGGAGCTCTCTGATTATGTAGCCCAGGCAGGTATGACCCTGACCTTGAGCAGTATCCTACCTTTACCAAGAATGATGCCACAATACAGAGATAAGATGATCAGCTTTAACAATTGGCTTAAACACTGGTGTCATTCAAAGGGGATCCAGTATCTGTCTGCCTGGGATGACATGCTGGACAAGCCACGCTGCTTCAAGGGACGGCTTGCACCTGTCACCCTGGGATTCCGGATATTGGCAAAGGCTCTTGCCACCCCATAGTGCCTTTTTAGGCAAGGCTCAAATTCTAAACCTACCACCCTAGAACACAAAAAGGAAAAACTAAGGGTAATGCTGCTCAATGCCAGAAGTCTAAATCTCAAAATGCACGCACTCGAGGCCCTTCTCAGTATGGAGAACATCGATGTCTGTGCTGTGACAGAAACCTGGTTCAAGGCTCCTGAGAGCACCCCAGCTATCAGGTTTTACCTCATATCATGCTCCGGCCCCAAAATCCGGACGATACCAGGAAAGGAGGGGGGGGTATCCATGTTCATCAAGGACACCCACACCTCAAGACTGGTGGCAACGCACGATGCATCGGAGACCATCCAGGTGCAATTAACCATAGGCAAGACTGCTCTGCAAATTGTAGCATGTTACAGGCTAATCCATGTTCAAAAACAAGGGGTATCACCAAACACCATCATAC
>NC_056749.1:591204431-591219564 GCF_019279795.1 Protopterus annectens
CCAAAAGGTTTTTCCCAAAATTTAGGTTCATAGGTTCATACTAGGCTATCTGCCTGAGGCATTTGACAAAGCCTAGCCCATAGTTTGTGGCTTACGCACCCTTTAGTATGGGGAACTATAATTACTTTCATTTTGCTGTGCCTCTGCTTGAGCAGTGACACTGGAGGGTAACCCCTGGGGTATATCCTGCGATCTCCCATCCATTGGTCAAGATTTCTCTTGAACAAGGCCAAGTGTGCTCTGCCTCACATATACCGGGATTTTATTCCACAGCATAGGAGTCTTTGGGTGATGAATCTATCCTCCAGCACATCCTATTAATAGCCGTGTCGAGGTTTAAGTCTCCGCCCTTGTGGCTCTGAGCGGATCTAGATTTTTTGAGGTGAAGCATATTCATCAAATCTGGGTTTGACATGGCCTTGTATGTTAGTGCAACGAGGTCACCTCTGAGCAAGTGTATGCCACTGAATAGAGCTGGAGTTCTTTCAGTCGGGCAGCATAGGACAGATGTTTGAGACCCTTTATCCTTTTGGTGAGGAACTTTTGTGGCCTCTCCAGCTGCTAGTGCGTCAGGTCAGATACATTCTGAATGGGGCATTGCACTCAATCATTGGTCTGATGAGTGAGTAGGAGTATAGGAGTACTATGACCTCCCTTGGAGTTCTAGATGGAGAATCCCTTGCTTGATAAGAGTGGAGGCAATGTAGAAGGTCTTCCCTAACTACTTTAGCTACATGGGTGTCGAATGACAGACTACTATCAACCTGGTCCCAGGTCCCTGATAACTTCTTCTGTACTCAGTGGATTGCCACCTATTTGAAGGTAGCTAGGGGTAACCTTGTTATTTTTCCCGGCTGGGAATTATGACTATGCATTTTTGGCATTTAACTTTAGGCCATGGCTCTGGCACCAGTTATCCGTTTCTGTGAGACCCTTCTGAAGGATATCTGTGTCATCGATGTAATTTTTCTACTATGAAGCGCCCAGTTTGCAGTCATCCTGCAAACTTTATCAGCTCACATATAACCCTCCTGTGTTTAAGCTTGTTGCTTGAAAGTAGATGCCAAACAAGAGTGGAGCTCAGGACTGAGCCCTGTGGTACACTGCCACTTGTGACAGGCTTTGAGTCTGACATGGCCAGCAACTCTGACCCTGTGTGGGTTCTGTCCCACTCAGCCAGTTTACAGCCCATCTTGTGATGTATGGGTTAACATTTAAGCTGATGAGTTTTCAATGATACCAGTGGTATTGTATCAAAGGCCTTCGCCAGATCGAGGTAGGCTGTATGGACTGCCTTTCCCTCATCAATGGCTTTGGTGACTGTTTGAAAAAGTCAACCAAGTTTAGAAGGCATGATCTGCCTTTGACAAAGCCAAACTGGGATGGATCCAAAGTCTGCATTCCCTATGTCTTTATTTATGAGGTCCATTATGATCCTCTCCATGGCTTTGCAGATAAGGCTTGTCGGCTAATGGGCGGTAATTTCCAGGGTCCGGTGGAGGCAACCGCCTTTGTGAAGTGGGACCACAGTTGCAGTGCCTCCCTGAGTGCGTATCCAGAGGTAAGACTATGATTAAACAGCTGTCCTAGCTGTGGGTTTAATTCTCGTTGAGTTAGGTGGAGCACACAGCAGGGGACACCATCAGATCCCATGGATGCTGTGTTTTTGCTTTGGAGAGAGCAGTTCTCACTTGGCGTTGGAGATGTTTGGGGGCTGCAATCAGCTTGGTATAGATATCTCTCCTTTTGGGGGAGGAAAAGTTTGCACTGAACCTGTCAGCCATTATGTTGGCAATGTCTGTAGGATCAGTAATCTTCACATCATTTTGAACTAGTTCTGAGCATATCTGGGGAGTTTCCTCCCAGGTTTCTTTATAGCTAAAGAAGGCCTTATGATTGTCTTTTGAGTCTTTAGCTATTTTTCTCTCAAAATTTGCTTTGGATGATTTATAGAGAGCTCTTAGTTTTTACTTATAGTGATCAAAGGGTGTCTTACCTTTTAAGGATTTTGCTCTATCTTGTGTAGCTTCCTCCTTTTGTTGTAAGTTTGTTTATGGCTGGGGTCCACCAGAGTGGGCGCTGCCTTTGGCCAAAGAGTCTTTGTTTTGCTTGGGATTGCCTTATCCATGCAGTCCCTGCAGGTGCTGATAAGGTAGGCATTTGTAAAGTGATTCAGCTGACTTGAGTACTGTTTTCCGTCGACTCGAGGGCCTTAAAGGGGACCACACTAGTCTCTAGAAGTGTGAAGCTCTGGCTTCGAGGAAGTTCTTTACAGTGGGTTTTTCTATTTCAGGTGGGGGTGGGATGAGGCCCTCCAGCGAGATTAGTTTGTGATCTGATCTCACCAGTGAGGGGTATACTTCCGGTGTTGAACATTGTGCTCCCATGTTCGTGATGATGAGATCAAGTATGTTTTCTCCTCTTGTGGGGATGGTGACTAGTTGTTCCATGGCATTTGAGTTTATGAATTCCAGGAACTTTTGGGCTAGGGTGTTCGGGCTTGAGTAGTGTTCCCAGTCTATATTAGGGTAATGAAGTCACCTAGTATGATGGTGTTTGGTGATACATTTATCCCCTCTAGTGTTTTCAGGGAAGGCCATGTGGAAGGTTCCTGAGTTTGTGAGGGTGGCCTGTAACATGCTACAATTTGCAGAGCAGTCTTGCCTATGGTTAGTGCACCTGGATGGTCTCCGATGCGCATCTATGCGTTGCCACCAGTCTTGAGGTGTGGGTGTCTCTGATTGATATGGATACACCCCCTCCCTTCTTGGTATTGTACGGATTTTGGGGCCGGAGCGCATGATAAGAGGTGAAAAACCTGATAGTGCTGGGGTGCTCTCAGGAGCCTTGAACCAGAGTTTCTGTCACTGCACAGACATCGATGTTCTCCATACTGAGAAGGAGGGCCTCGAGTGCGTGCATTTTGAGATTTAGACTTCTGGCATTGAGCAGCATTACCTATAGTTTTTTTCACTTTTTTTGTGTTTCTAGGGTGGGTAGGTTTAGAATTTGAGCCTTGCCCTAAAAGGCACTATGGAGAGGTGGCAAGAGCCTTTGCCAATATCCGGAATCCCAGGGTGACAGGTGCAAGCCGTCCCTGCCGCGAGCAGCATGGCTTGTCCAGCATGTCATCCCAGGCAGACAGACATTGGATCCTTTGAATGACACCAGAGTTTAAGCCAATTGTTAAAGCTGATCATCTTATCTCTCTGGCTGTGGCATCATTCTTGGTGAAGGTAGGATACCTGCTCAAGGTCAGGGTCATACCTGCCTGGGCTACATAATCAGAGAGCTCTTCAATGTCTCTTTTCATGTAGTCCAAGGAGGTACGTCTCAGGTCGCTTACACTAATTAGCGTAGACAATGACTGAGTCATATTTGTACCTGCTGTTGAGAGACCTGAGTGCTTGCGTTATGTGGCGGATTCTAGCGCCCGACAGGCAGTTTACTGTGACCTTCTCCTTACTCAGTCTGGTGAGCGGGACGTCAGTGTGTCTGACTATGGAGTCACCAATGACTAGTGTGTCTGGCATTGTGTTTGGCCTTAAGGGCTGTGACTGTTTGACACTCTGACTGTGAGGTCTATGTGTTGCAGGTGTTGTGTTCTGAGGTGGTGGTTGTTTGGGTGTCTGCTTGGGTGGCCTCTGCTGTTTTGGTAGATTTTTGATCAGAGCCGCCGAGTATGTCTTTGTGTGTTTATGTGTATGATTTGAGGTTGTGATGGTACTATGTGAGACTGGGTCTATAGTGTGTGTGGTAACCTTCTCCTCCTGACTGGTCTTGCCAGTCCTATGTTGAGAGAGCTCAGCCTCAGTTTGGCCGTGATAGTTGCATCTCGCATGTATTTGTGTTTTGTGGCAGGAGGAGGGGGTTGTCTGTGTACATCAGGCAATTGTAACATTGCCTCAATATTCCCAGGTTCACCAGCTGAGCAGGAGAGGACACTAGCAACTGATCCCTCGGCATGCTAGAAGGACTAGACAAAAAAACTTTAAAAGAGATTCCGGAGGACGTGAGTGACCGAGAAATGGGGGTTTGCCTTTTTGGGGTGCTATCTATAAGAGTGCCGTATCAAGGTAATAAGTACTGTAGGAGCAAGTGCTAGGTTTAACAGATAGAGAAAAGTCTACTTGGAGTCAAGTAGAGATGATCTTTTTAGGTATTAGAGAAAGTGCTAGTAACAGGGATGCTTAAAGGTAAGATTGTGGTGAACTGGAGGAGGACAGTTGTGTCACTGCTACATCTAACAGTATAATACCTCCATGAGGACAAATGCTGACTTAATTTGTATGTGTAAATAATGAATCTCAGTAGATCTGGTGCTAATGTAATGAAACTCTCTTCTTTGTACTATTGTTTCATAAGACTGAACATTAAATCAGGAGTAATAACAGTGAATGAGAACTTTGGTTATGATCCTGACCCTGAAAATAAGAGTCAGGACCTCTTGGGTTTCTTGAATTCTGGACAAGTATGAAGAAACGTACATTACTCATATTCTGTGTCACAGGTCACAAAATCAATGTTTTAAACATTTTCTCATTTGTGAGCCCATTTCTGTCTTCCTGTACAAAGGTATATGTACTACTTCAGTAGCACATTCATATTACTTCTGGGGAAAGCATTAGCCTGGAAGGAGCTGTGGACAAGAAAACAAATCAAGTGACTGCAGATAAAGAAATCGGACATATGTGTGCTTTGTTATATTACTGACTTTTGAACTACATGACTAATCTAAAACTGGGTCAGTCAAGAGCATGACTTTAAATAACTTTATTGTCAAGGTACATGGCACTCATTGTGAATGTAGCAACTAAAGGTTATAACTTGCTTTCTGTTTTCTTTGTAAGTACTTTTATTCTACTTTTGCTAGTTTGGAACCTTAAAGGAGACTCCATTTATTTTCTCAATGTTCTTCCCATTAATCTGTTTCACAATCTTCTTCTTTTGGCTTTTTCCCAGTTAGGGTTCGCCACGGCGGATCACCTGTCCGCTCATGATTGGCAGTGGAGTTTTACAGTGTCGAGTTAATCTGTTTCACAATAACACATCAAATACTATCCTGATAAACTTTTTCTTATGTTGTTAATAATGAGCAGTTCTCACTGAAATGCTCCTAAGTCTTGTAAATTTTCAGAAAATATTTTATTTAACTAGTTTGTTTAGAGAACACATTTTTTTTTTTTTGCTAAGAGCTGATTGACTAAATGAAAGTATGTTATTCTAGTTTAGAGAATGGGCAAACTATACATCAACAGCCTGATTGGAGAACAAACATTCTCCAGCAGGGTATTAATGTACAAGTAATGCCTGCTGACAAATGAGCCTGCCTCTCCACGGCAGCATATCAAGCTGCCGTGGAGCTCAGACTGCAAAAGAAATTAATGGCGCCATTGTTTTACACTTGCTAAGCAGCGGTTCTGCTGTTTAGCGAGTGTAAAATGTAAAACAAAAAAGAGACTGTGTGTGTGTGTGTGTGTGTGTGTGTGTGTGTGTGTGTGTGTGTGTGTGTGTGTGTTCCTGTGTTTGTGTGTGAGAGAGAGAGAGAGGGAGAGAGAGAGATTGAGAGAGTGAGAGAGAAAGTGATATTGATCTTGTGTGACCGAATGCATGTATGAAAGTAGATGAGACTTTGCGCGTGTGAGAGATCGAGAGATATCGATATTCAGTGAGAGCGATCTTGTGGTGGTGAGTGTGTGTATGAGCAGAGGAGACTGTGTGTGTGAGGGAGACTGAGAGTGAGAGCAATCGGTGTGAGTGAATGTGTGTATGAAAGCAGAGGAGACTGTGTGTGTATATATGATTGTACATGTGTAAAAGCAGAAGAGACTGTGTATGTGTGTATAGGAGATAGAATGGGCTGTATGTAAAACTGTTGTGTTTTACTTGGCTATTATTTTTTTAAGCACTATATTATTTTTATATACAGTATGTTTTATGTAAAACGCATCCTCCAACACCATTAACTTATACTACAGCAAGTTTGAAACATTAGACGGAGGAACTATTTTACATTAAAAATATATATATAAAAAAAATAATATAGTGCTTAAAAAATAAATAAGTAAAACACAGCAGTTTTACAGAGAGTCCATTCTCTCACTTCTAATAATGCCCTTCCAGGGGTGTAGAGGCCCTCTACCTGTGGCGTCAGGCCTCATAACACTCTTGGGCGGGCATTAATTACACATTAACACACAGCATGTCAGGCATTATTGCTAGCATAGATGCCAAGTAAATAACAGGTGCCTGTGAACTTTGTACAGCAGCCAGCTGATATCACTGTGCCCAGCCTTTCAATCAAGGAAATAGCTCATGCTGAACTGGCCATCCTTCACAAACACAACTGCGACATCTACAAAGGAAACAAAGCAATCGGTCGAGTCATAAACGTTTTCATTTATAACATTTTCTCAATTGATATATATAGACCAATAAACAAGCAGCATTCCTTAATTATCACAGCAGCTTTAATAATACAAACAAACCAGAACATCAGTTGAATGCAAGATTTATTATAACTTTTTTTTTTTTTCTTGACAGGCACATCAGGCAGTTTAATAGTTAATCACAAGGGTGTATAACAGGCCTTTGTTTGGAGAATGTAGGCAGTGCTGCATTCAATGAAGGAATGATGGCATTCTTTGACAAGTATTGACAGTTTGGTAACTGGAGAGATATAATTAAAAAGAAATAAAAACAAATAAAGGAATAGGGAGGATTCAGTCATCTCTGTTTTGTCATAAAAAATACAACTACATAGACAAATGTTGCCTAAACAGTTTTGGAAATTGAGATGAACTGAGGCATGAATGTATGCTGGTTATCAGAGAGCTGAAATGAAAACATAGAGAGGACTTGATTTCATATTTTTTTTTATATTTAAAAAACATGCAACCTTTCTTTTTCTGTTTTATCAGCTAGAGATGGGGAAAGTTTTGCAGTATTGTAAACAAACAATAAACAAATAATGTTTCGTTCCATTTTGGCAACCAGATTGCATAGACACATATGGTAGCACTTCTTTTCAAAGGCGAAATGTCCTGATGTCTTCCTTATAATTGTTTTCATGATGTCACAAGATTCATAAGACTTCATCTGTTTCCACAAGAAAGGGAGATGGTGCTACATTTCCGGATGTTACCCACACAGGAATTCAAGTCAAGCCCTATTTATCTGACAGTATAAATTAACAGATTCATTTCAGGAAAACAAAGTCCCTAAATCCTAAACCACATATTATGAAATTAAACTAACAGAATCCTGTAAATTTGTAAAATCCTTATAGAAGTATACACAATTCAAACAATTAAATAGCATGAGTCAAACAGCTTCCTTAAGACAATTAACAAAATTATGACAACTAGCATCTTGCACCTGTGCTCTCCATACCCCCTCAATTATTCTACAACTGCACAACCATGGGGAAGTCCACAACTCCATCAGCTTTGCTATTTGGTAATAGCAGGTTAATTTTCTTTTCAAAACAGGCAGTTCCACACTTCAGTAAACTATGAGACTTCTTTTTAGCACAAACTCATTGAGTAGCTTTTTTTCTTTGCCTTGGTTCCTTGCCAACCACCAGACCCTCTCACAGTAAACTCGACCCTTCACTCCTCATCACTGGGGAGGGAGCCAACCAAGACTAGCTGTCATAGAGGCAGCCATCAGGGGTAGTTTGGATTGTTTGTTTAACCCTAATGCCTACACATGCCAGAATACAGTGGACCGTTGTGATGCATGCCACACCTCTATGTGATCAGCTGTCCCTGCCACTTTGTAAACAAGCGCGGACACACAATCTCTGATCTCCACTGGAGATTCAGTCACAGATAATGTCCTTAGGAGCCCATGCATTTCCCACCTTGCCTGAAGAGAGGGAAGCAGGTTTAAGCCTTGTCAGTAGAGTAGCTAGGGCAGTGTGAGGGGGGCAACTACCCTAGGTGCAAAGTGGTGGTGCTGGGGTGCCGACAGCTGATCCTGATCTCTCTTTAATTACATTATTGGCTTTTAAAAGCCAGTATTGCATTTGCAGTCTAAACTGAGTTCTGTATCACTCCCATGTGTGGTCTAAACAGCACTTTGCTACATTTTAAAAATCTCTCGTTTTAATTTTTTCTCTTTCTTTCTCTCTTTTTCTTTTTAACTAAAATCTGGGTGCTGTAGCACTCCATGCTGGTAGGGTATAAATTGTAGCAACTATTTGCTACATTTGTATTAATCAGTTTACTACAGTTTAAAAGAAGAAACAATTTTTTAAAAATCTGTTGAAGGAGGGTCATGGGCACATGAGGGGGGGTAGTTGTGCATCTGACTCCCTGGTTCGTGTGGCAGTAGAAGGAACATACATTTTTTTTATTTGCTCTTCACTTGAAGAGCTGAACGGTAGGGTGGTGGTTCATTGTACTGTCAGAGGGTGCTGGTTAAGCCAGCTACACTTCTCTGAACTTTGTCATCCTCCCACCCAGAACAGCTCCTATAGACACCTGAGTCGCTAATAGAATTTTGGTTGTCAAGGTTGGAGTCAGGCTTTATCTCTCAATGCCAATTGAGTTGGCACATCATTAAAAGTTGAAACTCCATGCTCTGAAATTAAACTTGTGTTAAAGACCCTCACTGTCCAGCCTGTTTGTCTTCAAATAGCAAACATTTTACCATCAGCTGGACAAAGGGTTAACTTTTTTATATGGAGTGGTCTAACTTATCAGAGGGCCTCTGTTGTAACTAAAGAAAAACATTGGCAATGGGTGGACCTACACAAGCTACTGGATTTTTTATATAAACTGTTTGGTGTGTGTTTGTGTACTAGCATGACTTATGTCAGGGAGACTATTTTCTTAAGAACAGGGTATTATATTGTTAGCTTCAGGAAAGTTATTCTTATGCAAACATTTTTAATAAATTCTTGTTTTTGCTTTCATTGTGACTATTCATCCATAACTAAATATGTATGCATGTATTCTACTTTCTTAGATTATTTAGCAAAGTATTATTTTGTTAATATTAACATTTTTTTTGTTTGTTTTTTTAATAAGATGCATATATACAGATTTATTTTTGGTTTCAAGTACATGTGATGCAGTACATCCCCAAACAAGGAATAGCTGCTACAAGCCAGATACCTTTTTCTCTTAGCCATAAGTTTGTATCCCCTTGTTTTTCAGAGTTCTGGATGGTTAAAACAGGGTGGTGATAATGTTTTATCTCAAAAGCCAAAGTAGCATTGATCATTGAGGTGGTAGCCAGCCCAGCTTTACTGGGTAGGTAATGAAGTGTGTGCGTGACTGTTTCATTATGGCTTACAACTGACTATCAACTTACTTAGCTTAGCAGAAGGCAAAAACTAACACTACTGTGGTGCAGCAGTTAGAGTTGTCACCCTGACAGCAATAGGTTTTCTGGTTTAATTCTCAGCTGGTGCCTTTTGTGCAGAGTCTGTGTTTCCTCCGGGTTGCTCCAGTTTTCTCACATTCCCAGACATGCATCTGGAGTATTTCTCCTCAGGCCTCTGCTGAAAATGGGTTCTGTCTCAGATGGACTTTCCCAAAGTAAACAAACAATAAATAAATATGCTCAAATCCTTCCATGACTAGAAAGACTTTTAGTTTTGAGAAGGAAGAGGTAACGCATTACCATTACTTGGACTTGAAGTAAGACTTGTGGGTCATACCACTGTGGACAATAACAGTTGCCCTTATCACCTCAAATATACAGGAAATCAGATTACTGCATGTAGTCAGACAGAGCCACCCTGTTGCTAGGCTAATTGGTCCTATTTGGCCCAATAGTGCCTGCTTCCTCAGGAGGCCCCAGACCAGGCTATGACAGGAGGTCATTATGCCTTACAAGTGTACCTTGAGATTTTCCTGAGATACTTACTACAATAATGTACAAGGCACCTTCCTAATGTAACAGTTCTCCCTTAGTAATTACATGTCTCATTAGTGGAGTGGACAAGCGTGTCCTATAATGCATTGCACTAGTGACTTGTCTAGCTTTATTGGAAACAGCATGTCTTTTCTATAGCTCACAGTTGCGTTAGCTGCTCACAATCCTTACGGTAGTCAGTTAACTGTTGCTGAGTGCTGAAGAGAGTTCTTAACATAACACCTACTGCATTGAATCAGATGTCTGTAAGTTCTTTACATACCACTCCAGTTACCTCTTTGGAGGAGGTAATAAGAAGAACATGCTTTTAATTAGATTGCTTAGAGAGATGCTGTGCTTTTTCTTTCATTACTCTTGCACAAAGCATGAGGTTTATACATTTATTGCTAATGAATGCAGTTATAAGAAATTACTGAAACAGTCTGACAGAGGATGAAAACTGCATCACTAGTAAAAGTATAAAAGATACTTTGTTGCATGTGAAGTAATTTCTGATCATACTAAGACTTGTAACATTATGTTATCAGTTCAACAGTGCATGGCAGAGAAATGTTTTGGGTGCAATCCACAGATAGAAGCAAAAATAAAACAGTGAAATGTGGAGTGTGTGTGTGTCTGTGTGTGTGTGTGCGTGTGTTCAGCTTGTGTGAGTGAGTGTGTGTGTGTGTGTGTGTGTGTGTGTGTGTGTGTGTGTGTGTGTGTGTGTGTGTGTGTGTGTGTGTGTGCTCGTCATGCATGTATATGTGTGTGCATGTGTTGAGTGTAGGTGGGAGGACGTTCAGGCTGGAGAGAAAAAATGTTTCACTGATGGTCTTGAAAGGAGAAAAACATTAACATAAACAGTCTCTCATAAAATGGTAGAAGTGTCATGTTTGCGTGTGTGTGTGGAGAGGGGGTGTATCACAGTGTCAGAGTCATATACAAAATAGGAGGCAAGCAGAAATTTAAAGTTAGAGAAATGGTCAGTATGCACTTGAGGAGGAAAAGTTTTGGAGAAGTAAAATTAAACGAACTATGTCATTTAGCATATTCTCTCTGGCCATACATGGGTTTTCCCTGAGGTATTCCAATTGCGTCCCACCTGCCAAAACATGATGCTGAGAGTCTACTGTTATCTCATGTCTGCATCAAATCCTTAGTGCTGCCCTCTCATGACCTGGGATATGGCTCTAAAGGATAATGCATGTATTAGTGCATTCTTACCCGGGTTTAGCGCAAATAGTCAAGTAAATAAAAATAAAAATAATTGTAAGTGGGCAAGTGTGTCTGAGTAATGCTGTTTCTGAGGAGAGGCTCAGAGTTATTCGTGTCATTATTGCTGTGGCTTTCAATGGACATTCCACTGGGCTTATGAGGTTTTGTTGTGTGAGCACGCCAACTGGTAACTAGGGTATGGGAATTAACTGGGTAAGGAGATTGCTGGGATTTACAGCAAGTGCAGAAGGAAACATTCAAAGCCCATGGACCAGAAATGTAGACAGAGCAGGGCAAAAGGGAAGAAGCTTCTGCCCTATAATAGGGGATGGATGTAAAACCAGTGCTGAACTGGGATGCTGGTATTTAAATCACTGCTACCACAGTTGGGCTCTGATGTCATACTAAGTTGTGTTTAAGGCTCATTCAAGTCATTTAAAACACTGATACCGATACATGTAGTAGTTAAATGGGTTGACTGAGTTTTTACCCTGTAGGTGAGACTTTTTTTTTTCTCTCACAAAGTTTTAGTTTGGAGAGGGAATAGTCCACATCATGGGTACTCACTCAAAGAGGCACCAAATTAATCTAGTTACTCCTCTGCCCTGAAGGAATAATATGGTTTGAGAATGTGCTGATGACCCTAGACATTTTTCATGTTCTTTTTGGGTCACATAGTTCTCCCCATAGCCCCATGGAGTAATCTATCCATTAATGTCTTCGACATCTGAAGGCATTGGGCAACTGATCTGCTTGAGTTGTTGTTGTCTTACAGCGTACATCCCAAAGACACATCAGAGTACTTTATCATGATTATATTAGTTTCTTTTATTGATTTTATTTATTTTAATTACTATTTTGGTAACCAAGAAAAAGCACTGATCCACCTAGACAATTTTCATAGGGCTTGGCATGGCAGGAAACACAGCCAAGAAAACTGAATCTCTTACATTGGTTGGGAGGGCAGAGTATGTCAAAGCTATTTTGTGTGTAGTCAAAACAGCACTGCAATTAGGCATTGACCCTCTAAACAAGACACATTTCATTTTGCTATACCATTTTGGATTGTACTAGTTAACTAAGCCCTGCTGACAATAGAAAACAATTTCAAAACAACTTCATGATTGCCTGAAAGATCCAAAGAACAGGAGACTTGCTCTTGCATGCATGGAATCCATAGCCAGCCATGGCAGGACATATACAACAGCTTTAAGAGGTGCTGGGCAAAAAGGACGTTGTCAGAGGTTGAAAAATATGAACTGGAGAAGCATTTACATGCCTTACACTTGGCATAGATTAGCAATACCAGCATTACATTCAGAGCCTGTCCTGAGAGAGACTATTCAGGTGGCATTTGGTCTTCTCTGATAAACAAATGTCAAGGAGAGAAAATTTAAAGTTTTGTCCTCCATTACCACTCAGTGGCTACTCCAATCTACAGACCTACAAATGGGCGCTAAGCCCAGATAATATAGTCTGAGAGGGCAATGCAGTGTTTTCCACAAGTATGGTAAGATAAATCACTTGTTTATTCATTTTATGGCAAAACAAATGCATTAAGTCTGAGACAGTTATATATGCTTGTGTTAAAATGTTTTTTCCCTGTCCCAACTTTCTGCAACTCATAGATTTGGTATCTTTAAGTTCTGGAGGTGTGAGACACTTGCCCCCACATGAAAAAAACCTCAAGTTGAATTGTTGTTCTACACTTGAATGAAGTATGGTTGAGTTTATGCTGTTCAGATCGAGCATGTTGCAATTCAAAGTAATATATGTTGGTATAGAATGGCAGAAGTATGCCTGAAATGACAGCTTCAGTGATCAACATTTCTTGTTTGCTTTTAAGTAAGCTCAATGCATTTTACAGAGTCTCGGTTTACAGTCCAACATTTATTATGAAAAGTTTGTTATTTTAAAGCATGGTATAGAGAGGATTTATATACCATGCCAGATGTGTCCATAACTTCTACAAGTAAAAAGCTCAGGAGAAAAGACTTTTGGCATGGTAAAATAAGTGTCGTTGCGCTTTGGAGAAGGAATGCTTTGAGCTAATGTAGGACCATCAAAAGCTACAAAGTTGTCCTGTGGTATTAAAATTACTGTGGTCGTACTGACTAGAATCACCTTAATTTGTGACACAAACTGGTAGCCAAATTAGCAAGCTGTTTGGTAGAGCTTAGGTTCTATATTCCTGGTAGGCTATGATGCAAGTCATGACAGACAGAAGAGGGGTACTGCAAGGTGCCAGGGAGATAGATGGATTCTTGGGGAAAAAGATAAATAGCACTAGGGCTTCGTATCTGCTGGTCAGTCAGAAGCTGATCTGGGCTAAATGGTCTGACTTGCTTCTTTGAAGAAGAAGGGTATAGTTGAAGAGATGAGAAATATAAGGTCAATGTAATAACTATACCAACTAGTACCAACTATCATTGAGTTGAAATAGGCATCTCATAGATCATGCCTGTCTATTTGTTTTTCCCTTTCAAAATGTTCTGTTTCCTTTGACACAATATGGACTAATTTTGGAAAGGAAAATTCTGTACTGATTTTTGCTTCTAGGGAGGGGAAGAGGTTAACAGCATAAATGGGGTCTAGTATTATACCCAGAAAACTGAATTCGCCATGAACTGCATCTTGCCATTGGAAATGCAAGTTCATCAAACTGATAATGGTGAAATTATGTTTACAGTGAGTGATCAGAAAATTTGCCTTTTTCCTCTCGGTGAGTGTGATCTCAGAGTTGGTATATATAAATAGCGAGGGGTGTGAGGCACAGCCCCCACAAGATGATTTTGCTGAACTGCATTTCGATGTAGATGCAGTTCAACTAATTTAGCTTTGATAAGATAATTTAGACCCCATAAATGTACACAACAATATTACTTAAAAAAAAGATCTTAGAGAAAGGTAGCAGTTTTCTTTACCCTCCAAGACATATAATTTCTTGAAGTTGCACACCCTTAGAGTTATCAAGAGAAGAAAAGCATTGTTGGTTTGTAGCCAACTGTATGTGTAGTACAAATGTTTGTGTAAAACAACTCTGTGGAAAGCTCCTCACACCTGTCATCAGCATTTCTTTTTCACTCTAGGGAATATTTAACCTGCAAAACAAAAATTTAACTTTTAATGGTAGGTTAAAACCAGACTAGTAACAACAGCAGTTTTTACCTCAAAGAAGTCTGTAATTATTTCTGAGGCTCAACTGTCAGAGGTGATTGACATAAAAGGTACCAAAAGATGCCAGTAAGTGTCTATTTCTAGCTCATCAGGAGATACATCTGATGGGAAGTTAGATTGAGACAGTTCCAGGGCAGCTGTTAGGAAGCCAAGCTACTGATTAAAAGTGGACTAGCAGGCAGCAGGATGTGGCTCAGATGGATATCAGATCAAAAAGACTTCTAGAAGAGAGCATCCAGTGCAGGGCTTCTAAACTACAGGGGCCAGTACTCAGAGTGTATCTATAGTCCTCTATACTTCTTCTCTTATTTTAAGTAACAAGGTAGTTAGTAACCTCATTTTGCTGTATATTGGTAATGGCAGTAGCACCACTGTGGACATTTCTCAAGTTCCTATAAGGAAGTTACACATAAACACATTATTTCTATGTTTATCTTACTGTCTAAGTAAATAGGTAAGTGAATTTTGCCATAAGGCTTTTCAACCATTTTTGAATATCAAGCATGAAGTAAGCAACTATGCATTTTTTTCTAGAGTCCTCTTCTAAGTCTTCACATCCCAAAGACATGCTGGTAGGTGAAGTAGTGATATTCTAAAAGGTTTACCTATGTCAGCGAAGAATTAGATGAGAAGGTGTATCATCAATTTTTACATCAGAAACTGAAACTTGAGTACTAAAATATGGTCAAAAATCACTTTTGAAGTAGGTAAAACCATACTGCACCCCTCATGTGGGAACTGTGCCCTCTCACACCCCCTTTCTTATATACAATTTCCAACCCACTGCTGTAAAACAGTAGAAAATGAAAACCTTAATGCAGTACACCCTCATGTTCCCATATTATCTCCAGGTGGGACACATCTTAACAAACCA
>NC_056749.1:591220064-591255184 GCF_019279795.1 Protopterus annectens
TGATTGTTTTTAAATACCCTAAAGTCTCCTTAGCTATCTGCAGTAATTTCTGGGATTTGTTCCTACAAAATTAAACAAATGGGATAATCCTTGTTGAAACTTACAGCAAACGGGAGATAGAAGACGTGATCTTTTTTCATTCTATTCTAGCTCCTTTAGCAGAGACTTCAGAGTTATATTAAAGCACTCTATCAACCCATCTGACTTGAGAATTTTATCTGTTTTGCCATAAAACACTGGCCAGGAATAAATACATTACCCTGGTTGCCAGTGGGTTTTGGTCTAATAAATGTTTCCTTTTGTTTTGCACTACTGGAAAAACAGCACTGTTTTTAACTACTAATTTGGCGGACCAAAGGGACATTGGCTGAAATTAGAAGTTATGTACTCACCATAATGTTTGCATCTGAGTGGGTGACTTCATTTTGGATACAACCTGTGGGTATCCCGGATCCGACCGGATCCGGCAAACTTTGACTCGAGCTCTAGCTTCCTCCTTCTTACCCATAACGCAAGCCCCAAGCTGACCTCAGATTGAGTTTGCCTCAAAATACTGGCTGTTGCGAAAAACAGCATAAATACACTGCGCTCTATGAACCGGGGATGGAGGATGGTTTGCGTAAATGCGAAAGTGCTGGTGGGCGGTATAGTAATTACCTAACATCTGAAGTGAGCGGGCTTTGTTTGTCACCGCAGCTTCTGGACCAGGAATCCACAGCTTCACCTGAATCTTGGCCGTCATGGAAGGATGTTTTGAACACCGCTGGGCGAGGATGTATACTCTGGAAACAACATCCACCTTGCATTGGAAAATAAGGAGTGTGAAGCCCCAGGGCCCAGAGCTGGCTGCCAGCAGAATCCATCCAGCCAGAGCAGGCTTGGCTGGCAGTGGAGACTGTACACAGTACAGAATGAGCCGTAACCCTCTGAGAACCAGGTCTACCTGAGTACTCATATGCAGGGCCTAATTCCTTGTCCTTTAGATAGTGTGACTTTAGACACTGCTTTAAAACAAGTTTAGCAAAGAGGTGGTGGCCCAAGTCTGATTTCTTGTGACCAGCTGTTCTGTGAACCCATAAAGCAATGAACTGTCTATGAACCTCCAAGGAATACAAATTTGTATTCTCCTTTGTTGATGCGGGAAAAAACACAGGTAAATTGATTGATTGGTTAATAACAGATTCAGAAAGGGCCTTGGAAGAAAAGATGGATTGGTCCTGAGGCACACCCTATCCAGGAAGAAAGAAAGGTAAAAGGCTTGGCGCATAGAGGCTGAAGCTCAGACCTCTTTCTAGCAGAAGTGATAAGCTACAAGAGCAGTCTTCATGAAGGTGCTTTAGATCTGTAGAGAGCTGCAATTTCGGATGCTGGAGGAGCAATCAGGGCTGGGCAGGTGCAAAGAGTTTTTCACCCCTGGATTTCTTAATGATATCTTAAAGGCCTTTTCTCTGCTGTTTCGCTTGCGCCTGTAAAGGCCTTCCATTTATTTCCGCTTACTTTTTTTCTGTAAAGCCTGCATTGCCCATTAGAATGGGCTTTTAAGGAAGAAATGTTGGCCCGGAGGTGAGTGTCAACAGACAGTCACGCTGACACAGCTATTCATACTGATTACTAGCGATGATGGCGTATCCCTTAAAACTTTATAACTGGCGGGCGCATCGTGCTGAAGACTGCAGGTGGACGGTGGAGAAGACTATCCTTCCTGATTCGTGGCTGTGGCTATTCAGGCTGTCGATGTGGTGGAAAGGTTCGGTAGTGGTGGTGTTGGTACAAAGAAGAAGGGTAGGTTAGTTTGCTCCACTCCTGAGTCGGAGTCCTTTTTCACAGTGACTGAACACTTGGCGGTTTATTAGCCAGAAAACTTTAAAATTAAGCGGCACTTACTTACTGAATGGAGTTTGTGTGAGTGAGTGAGTGCTCTGCACCTTCCGTTAATGTATATTTTGTGAATTTTGTAAAAGAAAGAAGTGTTTCAGTATCCTTTCCTCATACTTAGTTGAACCTCTCCCATAGAGCTGCTTTTGAGTGTAGGTGGTTGGCTACTCTAGTGCATTATAATATAACATACATGCACTTGTATTGACTTACCATTTGGTTCTTTATCTTTTTCCAAAGTGTTTGTTTGCAAAGCTAACAGGACCAAAGTTACAAGTGCGTATGCCTTGCTTTGGAGGGTAAAGGTACTTCTTCCACCACAGTAACAGTGTGGGGACTCTAATTGTCCTTCTAGAACTTTATTTAAAAGCGTTTGAAGTGCACTCTTAAAGTTAATCAGCCGGGAAAAATAAAATGTGTAGATCCAGTCTCCCTTACTACTTGGTTACAGTTTACAGATTCAATGCTTTACTTACGAGTATTGGCTTTGTTCAGGTATTTATTAGGCTTCATCCAGGTTTTTTGCTAATGTTCCAGAAGAATATAGTAGGGGTAGTTTCACTATGAGATATGTTTGGAACTATTCTTGGTACTGGTTTTGTCTGGTGTTTATTGCTTCAAGAGGGTTGAGCTATGGGTAGACTGAATTCTAGATGGCATTTGGTGGTTGCTTAGTCACCATTATTCGGCTTTGTTTTGGATGCACTGTGCTAAAAGAGTTGACTTAGCTGATATATGGTGAGAACTAGATTCATAAATGGTAAACATTTAAGTTTCAGTCTTCCCTCTTTCCTAAAACGGTTGATTTAGGCGTAGTGGTATGTTGCTCTGACTGTTTTGCACAGGGTCCCCTGGGTTCAAGACATTGGCAGTGAAATGTATGGATGATAGCAACTTGTTTTTGTCAGCAACAAACATTATACAAACGTGTTAAAACCTTCTGGTTTTATTACCCAATAAATTTTGGATTTTGGCTTTGAGAGTTTCGAGATGGCTGAGTGTAATTAGGTGATTTTACAAGGCAGAAGGAGCTGCAGAACAAAGTTTAGGGGCTGCTTATTATTTTAGTGTACTTGTTGTTAATAGCACAACAAGATGAATTATTACTTGCTGAAGGCTGTGGGTTCTACTCCACAGTAGGTATTAAATTGCTGATGCTGTATTGTGTTTAATAAAGGATGCACGATCTTTGTAAAAGATAACTGACAACTATGAACCCTGTTAACGGTTTGCTATCCATTCCTAGCTGTGGGTATTACTAGCTTTTCATTTTTTATTGCATGCAACAAAACGTTTATTCTTCGAAGACATGGGCACTTTATTTGTAGATTAAACAATGACATATAATTTGTTTACTAGCAACCACAACCTCTTTATTAGTTACAAATTTTTTCAATGTCAGGAGTTTACTACTTCCAGAGATTATTATATTTTTGCTGATACTGAGTGTGGACTTGAGTAGAACTTTTGCATTGGTAATGTTCTGAATTGGTATGATTTGTCATTTGGTGGATGCTTTTTGGAACATTGTTTACTGGAAAATGTTTTAAAGGCAATAAATTTAAAATGCCCTCTAACAACTGTACTGCTTGTTATTTTCAAGGGGTCTCAATGTAATACAGTCAGGAAGGGGTGTATCAAAGAGCAGTGTATGTTATGGCTGGGGGCCTAACAGGTTTTCCAGACAGCCCAGAGTTAATATTTGCATTAGCAAAATGCACTTTCTCAAAGTGGTTTCAGTACTGTTTTTCAATGCATCTGAATTTCAAGGCAGAAGTGTTAATGTTAGTCCTATTTTCATTTGTGAGACACGCTTTGTAGGTGCTTCTTATTAGGGTTTGTGCTGTAAAATGCAAAAATAAAACTTCAAAATGGAAATCCTAAATCATAAAATTAAACCCAGTATGCACATTGGGTGTTTATGATAAATGGAATGACAACCAGGGAAGTGGGACATTGGAATGGCTGCAGGGGGAGAGCTCCATTGACCATGAGATTTTGTGAGTGGTGGTGCTGTCAGACCATTTAGTTAGACTATACCTCTCAGTTGTCCATATCTTTGCAGAATGAATAGATATTTGCCGCTTATTTTTACGTTTGTTTCTCTGAATTTGTGACTTTCTAGCAGTCCATTTGGGAATTAAAGCCATTAAATGACAGACATTGAGTTTCAGATGTCATAACCTTCATGAAAAATGCATGCTATTTTTGGGGCAAGACTGTCTTCACGTTTATACAAGAGCAATTTTAGTAGTGTGTTTGTATGTTCCCCCAATATATTTGGCCTTGTTCCGGATTTCCCTGCATTAAGAGGTTGAGAAGTGCACATTACAAATCACTTTTCTTAAGTTAAGGAATATCCAAACATCTCAATTGTCCCCAATTCTGGCTCAAAAATGTTGCTCTCTCCCTAATAGTCCTCATCCAAATGTGGCAATTTTGGAAAATGTGGAGGGTTTACAATTATATATAACTGTAATGATCACTTATAGATTTCCTTTTATTTCAGAAATGCATGTGGATGCTCTTATTTTGTTAGCTGGCTGAGTTAACTGTTAATATTAAAAAGGTGTCCCTTTTATTGGGTATTTTGCATCACATTTTGGTCCTGCTTTTCATAAAATTGCGGTTTTCTGGCAAATTAGTGGCAAGTCATTAAAGATTGAAGTTAGAAAATAATGGCAGACATTTGAGTTTCAGATTTCATACCCTTCAGAAAATTTGTACTAATGCAAGATCTACCTGTTCTATTTAAGTTATAAGAGCAATATTTAAAAATTGGCCTTATTTTGGGCTTGTGTCACACTTCTAGTTCTGTGTATGGCTTTGTCCAGATTTCTTGCTCTCTGAAGTTGAGAGGTATGAGTGTCAGATCCATCACTGTCAGCCAGAGACATTTCAAATTGTGACATACTTATTGCACCCCACTCCCCATTGTAGTGGCTCTGATGTGTCCATGGAAGGCAAGGAGCAGTTATGCAGTGTAAGGTAGAGTATTCCCCATCCAAAGTAGATCACAAATACGACGTGGCTTTTCATCTGTCCTTGATTTTGCAAAATGTTCTGGTTTTGTACTGTTGATTTATGCTTCTTATTCTGGAACTGTATGCTGTCACAGTGCCCTGTTTCTCCTATTTAAGTAGCCATGGTTTAATGAACATCAGGTAAGTTTGTCGGAGATTGTAAGATGCAAGTAAGCTTTAGTAAGCTTGTCGGATATTGTAAGATGCAAGTAAGCTTTAGTAAGTATATTGTTAAAGAATTACCAGCATTGAAAGCCTTTTAAGTTGTTGCCATGCAGAGAATATTTACATGACTAGATAATGTATAAGCCTTGGGTATTGAAATGCATATGACAGTATTTTATTTATTTTATTTGCAGTTGGTTTGCCAGGATAGTCCATTGGGCCAAAATGAACCCGTTTTCAATGGAGTCCTGGGGAGAAAAAGCTCCAAAACTAAGTAGGTTATTAATAGATATACAAAATATACAATTACACAGAAGTTAATCATACAAGAAATAACAATTTGCAAATAATACAACAAAAACTAGAGCTTAGTACAATCTAGTGATGAAATTAATGGGTAATACAGACTAAAGGGAAATTTAGCACAAAAGCACTGAGAAATAACATATTTGGAAGCATTTCATGACAATATTGAGGAATAATAACATATTAGGAAGCAATGCACAAAAGTACTGAAGCAATAACGTATTAGGGAAGCAATACTTGGGAAGTGTGGCCTAGTATATTCTTTCTGATAATTGTAGGAATAATATGTATGAGTTAGGGTGGGTAATTAGGAAAGTTGCAGGAGGAAACAGAGGGAAGGAAGATGGAGTTTGCAAGTGTTAATGTGGGGTGGGAGCAAGAGCATTCCCACTGGGATACTAGATGTGAGTGAAGAGATCTTTTAAATATAAAATGGTTGGGGGTGGTGCAGAATGGAAGGTGGTAGGGAGTTCCAAAGGCATGCAAGGCCATAAGACAGAAGATTTTTGCCTGGGGACGAGTTGGTTTATATACTTCTAATAGATTTTGATTGTTGGACCTTAATACTCTAGCAGGAAGGTGCATTTAAAGGCTGATGAAAGGGAGGGACAAAGGGAGGGGCTGAAAAATGAGCTTATGTGCAAGATTTAGTTGAGTATATGTGAGAACTGGGTAGCTCTAGCCATTTTAGTTTTTGGAGAGAGGAACAGTGGTGGGTGGAGGACTTGTGGTTGGTAGCTTAACTTGGCAATTTGTTGTAGCAAGAGGAAAGTTGTGTTTTAAGAGAGGTCTGTAGATTAGTTAGGAGTGGAGCTCCATAGAGAAGGGAGGGATAAGAAATGAGGTAGAGGGTGATTTTGGTAGCAGGTGCAAGGTAATGATTTTGTCAGGTAAAGCATACCAAGTTTTGATGGGTTTTCTTTGATATTTAACTGTAGGTGGGAGTTGAATTTGAGCTAGTTATCAATTTGGACCCCAAGTAACTTGGTCTCGACACCAGTTCCAGGGGAGATTATTTTGTCTAGAGATGTGGAATGTGTTTATATTGAAAGAAGTTGCCTTAGAGGGGTGAATAACATTAATTTTGGTTTTAGAGGCATTGAGTGCTAGGTGATTCCTTTTCATCCATTGCTCAGTTGTTGTAAAAGCATCTTGAGTCAGTTTTGGGAGTGAGGGATAGAGGTGGCAGTGCAGATAATAGCAGAATCATCTGGCATATTGATGGATGATGTCTGAGAATGGGATAGAGTTGCGGAAATCATTTATAAATATATTGAAGAGAAGGGGACTCGGTAGAGCCCTGGGGTACCCCAGTAGGAGTATTTAGAAATGAGGAGGTGGCCTTTTCCATTTGACTGCTTTGAGATCTGTTAGATAAGTAGCTGGAGAACCAGTTCAAGGAGGAGGGAGATAGGTTAAGTTTAGAAAGTTTAGTTAGTAGCAGGCTGTGAGAGAGTGTCAAAGGCCTTAGAGAGGTCGAGTAGTAGGGTAGAAACAATTTGGCCAGAGTCGGGCTTTATTTAGTTTCAAGGAAGGAGAGGAGGGCGGTCATAGTGCTATGATGTGGTCTGAATCCATGTGTGGGAGTTAGTAGGTGATTATCTAAGAGATGTGGAAGGAGTTGTAGTTGGATACACTTTTCTAGGAGTTTAGAGATGGGGGACAGAATACCTATGGGGCGGAAATTAGTAACGTTGTTGTTGCCACCTTTTATGTAGAGGTATGATAAAGGCCCTTTTCCAGACTTGGGTACTATACATTCTAACTTGGATAGAAGTTGATTAAAATGCTAATAGGGTAAGCGATTGCTTCCAGCAGCTTTGCTAAGAAAGTAAGAAGGATGTTATCAGGAGCATTGGTGCATGGCTTCAGTTCATAAGGAATTTCTTTATAGTAGAAGTGGGTATAGGTTTAAATGAGAAAAAAGGAGTGTGAAGAGGGAGAATTAGGGGCAGATGAAGCTGATGAAGTAGTAGGAGTAGGAGGAGTGGAGGGATGGGAGCTAGTAGATGGGAATGAGGAAGTAGTAGCAGAGTGGGGTAGAGATGGTTGGGGATGGTAAAGGAGTTTTGGAGAATGTAGTGGTAAGTTAAAGAAAAGATGACGTTAATTTGGAAATGGATTAAATGAAAAGAGTTAAATTGGGTAGCCAAGTCTTGGTCAGGGAGCGTTTGGGTCTGGGGTAGGGGTATCTGGTTTGCTGGGGTTAAGTAGAGTAGAGATACCTTTCCAAAATTTCTGAGGGTTTGATTTTATTATTGTTTTTGAAGTGTGGAAAAGTAGTTTTGTCGGTTCAAGATTATGAGCTTTTTTACCTTATTTCGAAGTATTTTATATTCATTGTAATAAAAGGACAGGATTACAGTATTTTCAGAAGCTCATTACATTTTATTGCATACCAGTGTCTTATAGCAGTGTCTGTGTGTTAGTACACTTGTAGTTGGGTCAGGGTGGCTTTAATGGTATATGGTAAATAAGCATAGCTACCTTACTTAATAGCCAAGCCCTGCAACAACCAGCTCCACACTGAAGTCAAAACACAATAGCTCTGGTGGGTAAATGTACTCTGTAGTAATCAAAAAAGGCAAATGTTTAAAATAACTACAGCTTATGTGCAAACACAATAGGTAGTGATGAAACAATGCTCTGCTAAAAATGCTTTAATGCTCCACATTGCTGAGCTGCAGATCAGTTATCACTGGCTACCAGGATTTCACCCACTTCAGCTCAAGCACGGTGCCGTTCAGTGCAACCTTCCCAGAACTAATTTGTCTGACCAGAATTATTTGGTGTGTGTATAAGAGGGAGGTAGCATACCCCTCAGCTGTCCAGATTTTGCCCCATATTCCTCCTAAAAGGATTGAAGTTGCTAAATGAGACATTTCAGTTTTAGATGTCATGTCATTTAGAAAATGCATACTAACACAAATCCTGTTACTCTTTGCAATTTTCTAAGTTTCTGAGAGCCATATTTATAATCTGTCCCTATTTATTTTAGGCTTTGTCCATATTTCTTGCACTAAGGTTGAGGCCTTGAGGGGTGTGGTATGTTTGTGAGAAAGTGAAATGCCCAAGTTAGAGTTAACAGGTGGAATTTTCAAGTGCATTTTCAAGGAACTGTGAGTTTTAAGGAAGCTAAGTTCACTGCTGCTCATGCCAAGTCTATTTACAATGTGCAACTGTTTTGTTTAGCAAATGGTATCTGTATTGTGGTATAAAGTTTTAAAGCTATGTTAGTAGCACCACAAGTAGAATACTTGCATCTTAATGTAAAGGCTTAAGGTTCTATTCCTACAGCATATACATTTGTATGCTGCAGTCCTCAGGATGTCCTCCTTTGGATGAGATGCCTAATAACTATGAACCTGTTTTCAGCTTATCATCCATTTTCTATTGCAATATACCCGCTTACCATTTTTAATTTAACATAGGCAATTTATTCTTTTGACGGCAACAGGCACTGAATTTGTAGATGAAACACTGAAATATACAGTTGTTTTCTAGCAACAACATCTTCATTAGTTTCAGATATCTTTAATGTGGAATTATTCAGATTACTTTTACTTCAGCAGAGTCACTCAAACAAGTGATGCTGTATAATACAAGGGATATAATTCAATTATATATTATAATTAATACAATCAGGTAAATCAAATAACTTTTGCATGGCCCTAACTTGATTGCAAGGAGCCTATTGCTTGAAAACAGTTCAAAGGTAAATAACCTGCCACTGGCCAGATGCATTTTCTTTGAATGTGGGTTTCAATGCTGTTTCATTGAATGTGAGTTTCAAAAGTAGAGAAGCTTTAATGCCAAGTCTGTTTTCATTGTAAGACTATTGCTTTATTTAGGTTTAGTAAATGCCTCAGTGTTTGGGCTATAATGTTTGAAATAAAAGTTGTAAATTAAATCCAACTGCCTGTAATCATTGTAGAACTAAAGCATAAAACAGTATGCACACAGATTTGAACAGTGTCTACAGTAAATGGGGAGAAATAGCCAAGTAATGGGACACTGGAATGGCTGTGTGGGGCTTGGGTGGGTGGACTTGGGGGGCTGTGTTGGCAGGGGGCGGGGCAAGCTATGTGGGTGGGGCTCTAGGTTTGCACCCCCCTGCAAAAAATCCTGCGGGCTCCCTTGGAGATACCTACCTTGTCACAAGCCAACTGAGAGAATTTGAGCTTTGTAATCGGCCGAGTTGGAGCTAATCCCATATGTAAGAATGAAGGCGAGATAGGACTACAGAACATCTATTGATTCCTTTTAGGCCAGCCTTACTACTTAACTTGGCTCTCAAGTGGCTTCTGATAATTTTGAGGATGTAAATGGATTTATATGGATTTATCTGGATTTTTTTTTCTATTTTTATAGAAAGTCTGTGCAGGTGGAATTTATTACCTTTGTAGTACATGAAAAAAAACACAGAAACTTTTTTTTATGAACTTTTCTGCATTGGCACTTTCTTGGTTTGTTTTTTTTTGTTCTTTGTAGTACATGGACAGCTTGAATGCTTTAAGCCTTAAAAAAAATTATGGCTTGCAAATTTCACGATACACACCCTCGACTTTATAACTTAACTGGAGCCAGCAAAATATTTTGTTTTTCCACTGCCCTACAGCGCTGTGTGCTTTAGTGTTTTTCATTATGTACTTAATATAGGTTTGTAAGCACACAAATAAAAACAGATTTGGAGCTTGCAGCAATATTATGCATATACCAAACAGCAGCAATATACTGCCATAAAGTATTCACCTTCTAAAACTAACATGAATTGCTGATATACTTTCCATAACAAATTCAGTTCATTATATAGCAATCCATTTAACAGATCGCTCTCTAACTTAGAGGATTCAACATCTGTGTCTGTTTAGTAATGACACACAAGCAGGTAAAACTGTAGATGCCACGCTTGGGCTTGATTCACTGCAAGATAATTGCAAAGCTATGTGCAGTAAACAGTGATACTGACCAATTCTAAATGTTAGCATGTAGCAAAATGTGTCCTTAAGAACAAGATTTATGTGAAGCACAGGTCTGTGTTGGCATCTCTCTGCACTGCAGAGGATAAAATCCTTGCAAAATGTGTCCTTAAGAACAAGATTTATATGAAGCACAGGTTTGTGTTGGCATCTCTCTGCACTGCACAGAATAAAATCCTTGCACAATGATTACAGCTAAGCTGGACCACATCAGTCAGTTTCTGAAACTTGCTAATGCATCTTGGTGCTCAACAGCACTGAGTGACATATGAACTGTAGGATAAAAGATCAGCCTGATGTCCTCAATCAGTCCTTACCTAGAGTTCTGCTCCTGTATTTGAGACCCAGTCTCAGGAGGGGCTTTATGATCCTAGACATAGCTCAATAAAGGGCCATAAAGGCAAGTGTACGGCTATGGCACAATAAAGGACAATAAATGTAAGTGTAAGCTTTCTCATTATCAGCCATGCTAATGTAAACTACAGAATATTGGAGTTTACTTGGCAGAGAGTTATATTTCAAATAAATGAAGGTGAAGTATAAAACGCACTTGAAGCTGAAGTCTCAACTTTTGTTTATGTTATTTACAGTAATAAGTCAAAACCAAATAAAGGCAAAGCTTACTTTGCAAACACAAAACACAAACGTCTTACACTGTCCATATAGGTTTCCACTTCTGGCAACCAGCTTGAATGTCTCCTTCTGTAAAGATTATTCATTTATAGCAAGAGGCAAATTACTCTTCTAAGCAATACTTTTTCTGCATCAAAAGGCAAATATATGTTCCTAGCAATCCCTGTGTACTGAGATACAAATGTCTCTTCTTAGTAATCTCCTGTCTCTTCCATATGAATATTCCCTTTTAAGTGTATATGACCTGTTGGGGCCCTCAGCTCTCTCTTTTAGTACAAGCCCTCTGTACCCCCACACCCCCTGCAAATTACATATACCAACTTTCAGATCACACTACAGTGGGGAAAAGGGTAAATTCCTCAAACCTCACTGCTCCAAAGGGGAATTTATCCTTTTCCCCACTGTATATTTTTTTTCTTTTATTTTGAGTTTTTGAAAACTCAGACATATGATCTTGTCCATATGAACTGACTCACTTCAGTCATATAAACATATTCCTTCACTGCTGACTTAATAATTATCAAGGTGCAAGTATGCGTAGTTGTGATATTACATTTTTAAATGATTGTTTTCATCCTCCTAAGTCTCCTTAGCTATCTGCAATCAATTTCTGGGATTTGTCCTACAAAGTAAACAAATGGGATAATCCTTGTTGAAACTTGCATTACCTCTACTACAGCAAACAGGAGATAAGAAGGTAACTGATCCTTTTTTTTACAATCCTATTCTATGGCCTCCTTTAGCATAGACTTCAGAGTTATATTAAAGCACTCTATCAACCCATCAGCTTGAGAGGGGGGGGTACACATCTGTTTTGCCATAAAACACTGTCAAAGTCAATGCATTACCCTGGACATAAATGGAGTTTTTGGTCTGTAAATGTTTCTTTGGGTACACTTACCCAGGAGAAAAGCAGCACTGTTTTTTTAACTACTAATTTAGCATTGGGTTTTCAAAGGGACATTATTTCAAGAAATTAGAAGTTATGTACTCACCATAACGTTCCATCTGAGTAGGTGACTTCATTTGGATGCAACCTGTGGGTATCGGATCCGACCTCGGATCCGAGCCGGCATTTCAAAAGCTTAGGCTCCGAGCTCCTAGCTCCTCCTTCTTACCCATAACCCCTTGCCAAGCCCTGACTGACCTCAGATTGAGTTTGCCTCAAAAATACTGACTACAGTACACGAAAAACAGCATAAATACTCGCTCTATAAAGGCCAGGGGGATGGAGGGGATGCATCCAAATGAAGTCACCTACTCAGATGGAACGTTATGGTGAGTACACAACTTCTAAATCTGAAGTAGGCAGACTTCATTTGTCTGCAACCTGTGGGACAGAGTCCCCAGCTACCTGAATCTTGGGCGGCCGTCATGGAAGGATGTTTCGGAGCACCGCTGAGCCAAAGGATGCTCTTCCTCTGGAAACAACATCCACCTTGTAATGAGAAATAAAGGTATGAGGCGAGGCCCAAGTAGCTGCAGCAGATATCATCAATGAAACACGTGACTTAAAAGCGGCTGACGTGGAGACTGCCCTAGTAGAATGAGCCGTAACCCTCTGAGGAGCAGGTCTACCTGAAGTGTCATAAGCCTGCAGAATACAATTAGCAATCCACCTAGATAGTGTGACTTTAGACACTGCTTTACCCAAAGCAAATTTAGCAAAGGAGACGAACAGCTGATCTGATTTCTTGTGACCAGCTGTTCTGTGAACATAAAAACGTAATTGTCTATGAACATCCAAGGAATGCAATTTGTATTCTCCTTTGTTTGAGTACTTGGGAAAAAACACAGGTAAATTGATTGATTGGTTAATATTAGATTCAGAAGAGACCTTCGAAGAAAAGATGGATTGGTCCTGAGGCACACCCTATCAGGAAAGAAAGAAAGGTAAGGCGGCTTTGACGCATAGAGCCTGAAGCTCAGACACTCTTCTGGCAGAAGTGATAGCTACCAAGAAGGCAGTCTTCCATGAAAGGTACTTTAGATCTGTAGAAGCTGCAGGCTCGAATGGAGGAGCAGTAAGGGCTTGCAGAACTAACGATAAGTCCCAAGGTGGTACAACCTCCTTGACTGGAGGCCTCAACAAAAATTCCCTTTGAGAAAGGTTTTGCATAATTTTGCCGTCATGGGGAGCTGTCTCATGACCAATGTGGTAATGCGAGATGGCTGCCAATTGTACCTTAATCGTGGAAGAACTTGCCCCTTGGTGAAAGAGGTCTGTTAAAAATCCAGCACTGCTGACATAGGTGCTGAGAAAGGATCCAAAGTTCTCTGTACCGCCCAAATAGAGAATCTCTTCCATTTACTCGATAAACCTGCCTGGTGGAAGGTTTATGAGCTGCCACTAAGATGGCTTTGACCGGTGATGAGATACCGGGAGTCCTAATCAAGGATGGAACTGGAGCAGCCAAGCTGTCAATTTCAGGGTGCAGATTGGGAACCACAATCCCCAGAGGGTGGGAGATGAGATCCGAATCGGATCCAGAATCCAGGGTGGATTGATTTTGTGAGACCATACAAAGGGGAACCAGGGTTGACGAGGCCAGAACGGGCAATGAGAATCATTCTGCTCCCCAAACTGTTGGCTTTCTGCAGAAGCCTCTGCATCAGAGGTAGTGGAGGGTAGGCATAAAGGAGACCGGGAGGCCAAGCATGCACCAGTGCGTCTCGGAATTCCCTGGTGGGAAGGAGAGCAAAGAAATTGTCGCATTTGGCGTTTGAGGGAGAGGCAAAAAGATCGCAACAGGGTTGCCCCCAAATGGCAAAAATCTTCTTCGCTACCTGAGGATTGAGAGACCACTCGTGAGGTGACAGAATGGTGCGACTGAGTTTGTCCGCAAGGATGTTGGATTTTCCCGAATGTGCTTGCTACCAGAAAGCGTTTGGTGGAAATTGCCCATTCCCAGACTCTCATGGCCTCTCGACAAAGGGGATAGGACCTGGTTCCTCCCTGTTTGTTGATGTACCAGACTACCGACATGTTGTCTGTCTGAATTGCAATAGTCCCTGAAGGAAGAACGTGGTGAAGTGCTTGCAACGCTAGGAGCACCGCCCTCATTTCCAGGACATTTATATGCAATGATGTCTCTGTGGGGTTCCACGTGCCTTGGACAATCTTTCCCGCAGAATGGCCCCACCCGAGGCAGGAAGCGTCCGTGGTCACTGTGGCTCGGGGAAAAGCAGCACAAAAAGGTCTCCTTGACAGGGGCTCCGGAGACAGAAGCCACCAAAGAAGGGAATCCTTGCACACTTTGCTGACAGCTATCGGAGAGTTGAGAGAGGAACTGAGAGGGGACCATTGAACTTGAAGGGTCCATTGAAGAACCCGCATGCGTAGGCGCGCATGAATAAGAAGCGGAATAGCTGCCGCCATCGAACCTAGGGCCCTCAGGACCGAAGCTGCAGTCGGAAATGGTTGCAGGACCGCTGCTACATGACACTTCAGGTTGGCAATTCTGTCTGGAGTGAGGAAGGCTCGCATTGACCTGGTGTTTAGCCTTCCTCCTATGAAATCTATAACTTGTGTGGGATGCAGTAAAGATTTCTCCCAGTTGACAGTGATGCCCAACCTTGGGGCTAGTCGAAGAAAGTAGTCCCTGGCTGAGCACAGAAGATGCCTTGATGATGCTGTCAGGAGCCAGTCGTCCAGGTACGGAAAGACCTGCAATCCCTGGAGTCTCAGGTGGGCCGCTACAACAGCTAAGACCTTGGTGAACACCCTGGGGGCTGAGGTGAGACCAAAGGGAAGGGACCTGAACTGATAATGACTGGCTCCCAGCCGAAGAAGAAACCTCCTGGACCGTTTGTCCATGCGAATGTGGTAGTACGTCCTTGAGGTCTATGGAGCACATCCAGTCGTTCTCCCTCAAGAGGGGAGAATAGATTGAAGGGTGACCATCCGAACTTTGCTTGGTTACTGACAGGTTCAACAGGGAAAGATCTAAGATCGGTCTTAAGTCCCCCGTTTTCTTTGGCACTAAAAAGAACCTGGAGTAAAACCCTGACCCGGTTTGCTCTGGGGGACGCACTGGATAGCTCTTTTCTCTAGCAGCTGTCCAATTTCGATAGCTGCTGCCTCCCTTTGGTCGGGTGGAACATCTGGGAGGCTGAGATCTGGGAACCTTGTATAGGGAATTGAATAACCTCTGGATATCACCTAAGCACCCAGCGGTCTGTTGTGATGGACTCCCAAGAAGTCAGGTGCCTCGAACGCCCCGACTGCCTCCAGAGGCGGACAGCCGGGCAACCCTTCAGGGCTGCTGCGTGGGTCTATCAGAGAAAGGTTCTCTGGACCCAAAGTTGCTAGGAGCCCCTGCCTCTAGGACGGCGACCTCCCGTCCTCCTCTGCCACGGAAGGACTGGTTATCCGGAGCAGGTTGGGACTGCTGCGATTCGGAACCACATCTTCTTCTGTCCCTTTTGGTTCTTCGAGAAGGACCTCTGGGGAGCTGAGAAGCGGACTCCGGCAGACAGCGTCTTCCCATCCTTTTAGCTCTGGACTAATGTTTCGAACAGTCTTGCCAAACAAGGCAGAACCATCGAAGGGGCATTCGCGAAGGTCGCCTTGAAGGGCTCTGCAAAATCACAGTGGCGGAGCCAGGCCTGTCGCCTCATGACTAGGCCTGCTCGCTGGCTCTAGCGGCACCCTCAGTAGCGTGAGAAAGCAGCCGCATAGATGTATTGAAACTGATCTGAGAGTGGCCATTCGGTGGAGTATACTTGTTTATCCTCACTCGACATGGACTCTGGGGAGATGCAGCGTATTCTTTAATCAGATCCCGCTGCATCCTGATGGCGTGTGCCATGTAGTTCAGCTCTCAAAGAGAAGGTTGCTGAACTGAAAACTCGCTTCCCAATGCGATCCATCGAGGACTCCTTGCCCGGAGGATGCATAGAGGACTCTCCTGGGCCAACTCCTCTTAGTGGCTGCAGCCATCATCATGGCATCTACTGGGGCCTTTGCTCCAGTGAGTGCGGTCCGGAGGGAAAGGATGCGGTCAGGACGCTTAGGTACAGGCTCAACGGTGTCGGATCCTTCCACGCTCTGATGGATATAAGGTCCACCAGAGGGTCGGCAGGAGGGGACACCCAAGAGGTAGATGGGCCCTCGAATGCCTCCAAGAACACAGACTCGTCTGAGGAGGCCTTGGGGCAGACCACCCCCCTGATCCTCAACATTTCCATAATGTCTCCAAATGAGACGCCTTCAGGGGTGACCTTGGGAGCCCTCCCTTCATCCAAGTCTGTGTCTTGACGGACTCGGGGAGTCCATGTACCTCCTTTTGCACTTACGCCCGAGGTACTTCTTCGGGGCTGTCCGAGGAGTACTCTTCGCAGCTGGATGTTCCAAGGGAACTACTTGGGACATCGGGCCGGGCTGTCCCTGGGACCGGCTGGTGGGGGCCTGGCCCAACTGCAAGGGAGTGCGGGATGGAGCCGAGGCAGGGACCGGGGTCCGTAGTCCTCAACAGTGCCCTTTCCACACGCCGGCAGAGGAGAGCCAGCTTCTCTAAACCCGAGCTGACCCCACCGGATCCGGCCTTGCGGATCGGGCGGAGCCGAAACCGCCGGATCCGAGACCGTGTGCTCCGACCTGGGCGGAGCCGAGATACACCAGCTCCCTCGGATCCGAGGCTCGGTCCTCGGCTCCGAGAGGTCGGGTCCGGCACCAAGCACTCAAGGGATGAGACGGATCCGAGGTGCGCCCGACCTATCGGATCCGACCCACCCCGGATCCAACTCTGCCCGGCGCCGACAGCTCCGAACCCGTGGTATGGGTTGGAGAAGGAGCCAAAGGGGCGAAAAAGGGGTCAAGCCCCTCCCGGATGGGGGCTAGGAGCACTCCATTTGCATTTGGGCCTGGATGAATTTCCTCATCATCCGGTCCATATCTGCTTCACTCATAGAAAAAGTGGATCTGGTGGAGGCCACCGAAGCGGACCTAGAGAGCCGCCTCGGGGACCTCGCTGAAGGGCTAGCCCCCTCCTCCTCGGACCCAGGAGAGAACCGAGGGGAGTGGAGCTGAGGAGGAGGAAAGCTAGAAGGCACAGGGAGGCCGCTTAGGCGGAGGAGCCGAACTGGAGGTTTCGCTCTCCGTTGTGGTGCCTCTCCCTGTGCCTCTCCTTCTCTCTCTCCCTAGAAGACTCTCTCCTCCGGCATCTTAGAGGGAGGTTGAGTCCCAGCCGGAGGAGGAGAGCCCACAGCAACAGCTTGCTGAGTAGAAGGGCAGAAGCGAGCGGTATCTGGGGAGAAGTCCCGCCAGCACCAGCTTCGACCTCCGCTCCTCAAAGCTGGGGTTGAACCCTGCACAAATGGTACAACCAGATGACAGGTGTTCAACCCCAAGCATGACGCACGAGTGTGGCCATCCGCTGGGGACAGCTTATGGCCACACTGGTACATTTGGAGAATACAGCCTTATGGGCTTGACATGATAAGCCCTAATAGGCCTAAAACAACACACACACAAACGCAAAACCCGTGAAAAGTTAAAAATAAAGAGAGGAAAGCCTACACACTCAACACTAAATAATTAAGAGAAAAAGTTGAGATTTTTAAACTTTTTTGTCAGAAATAACTTATCTGCACCAAAAGCCAGGAGCTCAAGAATCCGTCGCAACTTGAAAGCGGCAAGCGAAATCTGAGGTCAGTCAGGGCTTGGCAAGGGGTTATGGGTAAGAGGGAGGAGCTAGGAGCTCGGAGCCTAAGCTTTTGAAATGCCGGCTCCGATCCGGGGTCCCATCCGATACCCACAGGTTGCAGACAAATGAAGGCTGCCTACTTCAGATGTACAGTTTGTACCTACCATAAATGTAGATGTCCGATAGACATGCAACTGCAGTCATAACATGTGGGGTTGTCCTGCCTCAGGCAGCCCTCGATCGGCCGGATTCAAAGTCTGGGTCGGCGTCGGCTGATGTCGCTTTTCTCTCTGGCGTCAGAGCGGCTGGAGTATAAGCATCAGCCGCCATTTTCTTCAGTGTTTCTTGCCCCAGATGCCAGGTGCCTCCAAGGAAGGCTGTAATCAAATTGGAAGACAAAACAGAATTCCAAACAAATAAATGAGCAATAAAACAAATACACCATAACAGATATCCCCAGCTAAGAGAAACAGGGATAGGAGTGGACCCTAGGCATAGAGGGGTATGGAGGGAGGGAAAATCCGACTGCAGTTGCATGTCTATCGGACATCTACATTTATGGTAGGTACAAAACTGTACTATGTCCTTCAAGAATGCAACTGCAGTCATAACTTGTGGGTAGAATACCATAGCTTAGTTGGGGGAGGAGGTATGCTCTAGGAAAGAGATTTTATTTATTTTATTTATTTATTTGCAGTTGGTTTACCAGGATAGTCCATTGGGCCAAAAGAACCCGTTTTCAATGGAGTCCTGGGGAGAAAAGCTCCAATACAGACAAAATCAGGTACATACAAAAATTACAAAAGATTGTACAGAGTAAAACATAAAACATTTAAGCTCACACAGATGGTGTGGCAATCAAACCCTGAAGGACTGCCGAAGCAAAGCCTGCTCTGGATCTGGAATATAGAGGGAGATTGTAGTGTTTGGAGAATGTATGCATGGAGCTCCATGTAGCAGCTTCTAGAATGTCCTTGGTAGGCACCCCTCTTAAAAATGCTGTAGAGGTGGCTGTAGCTCTGGTGGAATGTGGTCTGACATTGGCTGGGACAGTCTTTCCATGAATGGAATAACAGAATCTGATGCAATGTCCAATCCATTTAGAAATAGTCTGTTTTGAAATTGCTTTTCCTTGGACTGCAGAGGCGTAAGCTACAAAAAGTTGTTCAGACTTCCTACTGGCCTTGGTTCTGTCCAGGTAATATCGAAGTTGTCTGTGAATGTCCAAGGTATGCAAATGTCTTTCCCCCTTATTCTCAGGATTGGGGAAGAAAGCAGGTAGATGAATGGCTTGATTTAGAGAAACCCTAGATACCACCTTTGGCATAAAAGTAGGGTTGGTCCTTAATGAAACCCTGTCTCTGTGGAAAATAATAAAGGGTGGTATTGCCATTAGGGCCTGTAGCTCCGAAACCCTTCTTGCTGAGGTAATTGCCAACAGGAAATCTGTCTTCCATGAGAGAAATTGCAAGTCAACTGAAGCTGCTGGCTCAAAAGGAGGTAGAGTCAGTTTTTCTAAGACAAAATTGAGGTCCCAGGCTGGCACTGGGGCCTTGCATGGTGGCTTAATGTTCTTGATTCCCCTGAGGAATTGTCTTAGTAAAGGGTGAGAGAAAACAGGAGGATCAGTGTTGTATCTAGCTGAAATAGCAGATGCATGTATCTTTATGGAAGAATATGAAAGGCCGTTCTTTAACATATCTGCCAAATATTCCAAGATAAGTGGGATGTTCAGCAATGATGCATCATGTCCCTTGCTGGTATTCCAATAGCTGAATCTTTTCCACTTTGCTAAGTAAACCTTTCTGGTGGATGGTCTTGAGCCTCTGTTAGTATCCGCTGAACTTCCTTGGAAAGAGATAAGCTGAAGTTATTTATGGGATCTCCCAGGCTGTTAGCTGCAGTGTCTGAAGGTTTGGATGCAGTGTTTCGAAATTGTGTTGAGTCAAAAGTAGAGGCCACTGAGGGAGGGCCCACCTCCTGGTGTGACATATGCTCCGTATTAGTGGGTACCAGTGTTGTCTTGGCCAATCCGGAGCTATTATGATTCCCTTGGGCTTCTCTGCTTTGATCTTTAGTAATACTGAGGTCATCAGTGGCAGAGGTGGGAATGCATAGATTGCTAGGGAGTTCCAGTTGAATGAGAGGGCATCTATTTTCCAAGCTTTTGGATGGTATGTCCTTGTGCAAAATTTTGGTAGAAGATGGTTGAGGTGAGAGGCAAATAGGTCCACTTCTGGCTTGCCCCATGTCGAGGTGAGTTGTCTGAAGGCCTTCGGATGTAACCTCCACTCGTGTGGATCTGTGAAATTCCTGCTTAGGCTGTCCGCCAACACATTGTCTTTTCCTGGAAAAAACTGGGATTGTAACTGGATGTTTAGGCTCAGTGATTTCTCCCAAAGCTGCATTGTCAGTCTGCAAAGGGGTAAGAGTGGATGCCCCCCTGCTTGTTTATGTACCACATCACAGTGGTGTTGTCTGTCCGTATCATTAAATGGCCTTGCTGGAGTTGGTGTTGAAAAGCCTCGATGGCATGCATTACTGCCAGCATTTCCTTTTGGTTTATATGCAGATGTGTTTCCTTTGGAGACCATTGTCCTTGTATACACCTGCCTTCCATGTGCCCCATCCAAGGTCTGAGAGTCTGTAGTCATGGTCTGTGTTATCAGTGGTTTTTTGAATGACATACCTGTGTTTTCCTGGCTCACCGAGGCCCACCATAGGTATTCCTTTTGTAGGCATGGAATGAGTGGTATGATTGTCTCCAAGTTGTTGCTGTGTTGAGACCAAATGCTTTTTAGGTACCATTGAAGCTTTCTCATGTGTAGTTTTGCTAATGGAACCAGTAGAATGCAGGATGCCATGTAACCCAGGGCCTGTAGGAATCTCCTTGCAGTCATCTGGGTGAGTTTTGCTAAGCCTTTGAAATAATGAGTTAACTTCTCTTGCTTGTCTTCTGTCAGGTAAGCCATCTGAGAAGCTGTGTCTAGTTTGGCTCCTAAGAAGATTATTTGCTGGGATGGCTGCAGTCTTGACTTTTGGAAGTTGACTGTGTATCCCAGAGCTTGAAGTAATCGTATGACATAATCCAGGTTTTTTGTCAACATCAATTTGTCGTCCGCTTGTATGAGGCAGTCCAGGTACGGGTAAATTTGTATACCCTGGAGCCTGCAATGAGCAATTACTGAAACCAGGCATTTTGTAAATACTCTGGGCGCAGTAGATAAGCCAAATGGCAATGCTGAGAATTGATAATGCTCTGGCCCTGCAAGAAATCTGAGGTATCTTCTGCAGCTGTGTCTGATAGGGACATGCAGGTATGCCTCCTTGAGGTCCAGAGTAATCAGCCATGACTCCTTGCCCAGCATGGGAAGGAGTTGCTGTAGAGTCAGCATTTTGAACTTTGGTACTATGAGAAAGGTGTTTAATGCGGACAAGTCCAGTATTGGTCTCCATTGAGATTCTTTTCTTGGAACAAGGAACAGTCTGAAGTAAAACCCCTGTTCTTGTTCTTGTTGTGGAACTCTTTCTATTGCTTTCATTCGAGTAAGCAGAGTGATTTGCTTGATAGCCTCTGCCCTTTGATTCTGTGGTAGGTTTGGCATGCCTTGTTTTCTTGGTAAGGTATGGAAATGAAACCTGTACCCTCGGTCTATAATGTCCAAAATCCATTTGTCCTTTGTCAGTCTGTGCCAGTTTTCTGCAAACAGAGATAATTTCTTGCCCAAGGGAGCTTCTAGTTGTTCCCTGGTAGGCGGTAGTGGAGGAAAGTCATTGTGTTTGTGGTTGTTGGGCAGGTGAAACCCCTGCGTCACTTCTTTGGTTTCCTGGCTGCCATTGTCGTCCCCTGTAAGGGCCTCTGTATTGGCCTCTTCCTCGGCCACGTCTGTTCTTACCCCTTTGAAACTTTTCTGGATTAGGAAAGGACCAGTTTTTTGAAGGCCAATTCCTACTGAATCTGGGGGGTTGAACCTGGAGGAAATCTTTCACAGTCTGAACTGATTTTGCTTTTTCTTGATGGTCTTTAACACATCCTTAGCATTTGCACCAAAAAGCTTGTTCTTTTCCAAAGGTGCATCCAGAAGTTTTGCTTTTACATTATCTGGTAGAGGTTGATCTTTTAACCAAGCATGTCTACGAATCACTGCCCCTGTCATAGCTGCCCTACATGAAGCTTCCAGTGCATCATATCCACACTGCAGGAAGTGATTGCTTACTTGCTGAGTGTTATGTACAGCTTCCTGCAAAGTCTTCCTGTTTAAAGGATCAGGAGAAGCTAATGTTTTTTGTAAATCTTCTAAGAGATAATCCTGATATTGTAACATATGGAAAAGGCAATTTAAAGCTCTCATAGATAAGGTAGTGGATGTGTAAACCTTTTTGCCCCATCTCTCTAATGACCTTATTTCCCTGTTGGAGGGCAAAGGATTTTTTGAGGTGGAGGCTGAAACTCCTTTAGGCCCCTGTGAAATAGTTTCCAAATCAGCAGTATGGGCCCTGAATAAATGGGAATGAGTTTCTGGGACCCTGTAATACCTGTCTGGCTTGGCTGGAGCAGGAGGAAGAGAATCAGGGGTAGCACTAGAGTCAGAATACAAATCATCCAGAACATCAAGTACAGGAGGAATAGCTAAGGGCCTGTGCTGAGGCTTCTTAAGGAAAGTCCTAAGGCATTTCCTAGAATCAGAATATTCCTGACCCTGCACTTGAAATGTTCCCTCATGGTGTGCAGAACTTCCCCAAAAGAAATATCCTCAGGAGGGGAGGCCGAAGGGATGGAATCTTCTGCATCCGAGTCCTCATAGGTCTGGAAGAGCTCTTCCTGGCTATCAGAGTGGACAGAGCCCTCAGAGTCTTCATCTGAAGGAGTAGGATCAGAGGGTTCAACCCGGGGCCTTTTATCAGGAAGAGGCTGGGATGCTCTCTCAGGATGGGCCTGTGAACCTCTAATCATGGAAATTAAATCAGCAGCCATGGACATAATTTGTGTCTCCGGAGTCGGCTGAGGTAAGGATTTAGAAGTAATATGCTTAGTTTTGCTGGCTGCCTTAGCCCTAGTGTAGGCCTTAATGAACATGGCCATAGGAGGCCTGGCAGCTCCACGTGCAGGAGTGACCTTGTCAACAGCAATGGTCTCGCGCATTTCCTCGGTTTCGGTATCCGGAGGAAAGTCTATAACTGGCGTCGGAGTAGTGTCTGGAATCGGAGTCGTCGGTAATGCGGTGTCTTCGGTTCAGAGCGGTGGAGAGACCGTCTCAGATGGAACCGGAGCACTCGCGCTAGGTTTTGGCATGGAGTCGGTGGTAGACGCGGGCCGAGGATGTTGGTCCCGGTCTTTTCGCTTTTTGGGAGTTTGCGATGTCGGAAGATCCGACGGCATGGTGTAAGCAAATTTATCGCCGAAAAAATCTTCAGCGAACTCCGCCCGGCGCCTGAGAGTGCGCTTGTTGAAGCGAGCACAGGCTACACAGGCGAGCGTCGTGGTCTGGGCCCAGGCAAGGGAGGCAGTAAGAGTGGAAATCCTTATGAGGTATTTGTTTACCACAAAAAAGACAATTGTTAACTTTTTCAGTAATTTCTGACATCGGCTGAGGCAAGAAAAGGTCCCAACGGGTACTTAGCTTTTGATGACTTCGGTATCGTAGAATACAGGAGCTGACCGACCGGCACTTGCGAACTGCTTCTGCTTCGGGCACCGTGCGGCAAGAAAGACTGAAGAAAATGGTGTCGGCTGATGCTTATACACTCCAGCCGCTCTGACGTCGGAGAGAAAAGCGACATCAGCCGACGTCGGACCCAGACTTTGGAATCCGGCCGACCGAGGGCTGCCTGAGGCAGGACAACCCCACATGTTATGACTGCAGTTGCATTCTTGAAGGACATCTTCAGAATAGATTGGCAGACATAAGTATATTTTATTACTGGACCTAAAAGATACATTATTATTTGCTTGGATGGGATCTCCATTATAGGCATTTGTATCAGCAGACTTCTGAACTCAGCATATGATGCCATTTTTTGACATTCTGGGAATGTTGCATAGAAATTCTTACTATCTTTCACTACTCCAAGCTAATAAAACCTTGCTAAACTTCTACATTTAGTTATGCTCATCCCTAAATGCCATCACAAAATATTACTATTGTAATTTTGGCTTTATGTTGCCTCACAACCTAGGTCATACCTGAAAAGGGTCTTTGGAACAGGGCACTTACCTGGTTAACAATGTAAAAAAATTCAAAACAGGTGTTTGAAATATTTTGGAACTAACAGTTAGTATTGTATTTCTTCAACTCAAAATCCGGCTATGATATGGTTCTAACCCCTGCTTCATCTGTTTGTCCCTATTTTCTGCCTATATCATTCCTGGCCCTATTTAATGGATTAACTTCCCATGGTGCTTTCTTAAAGCATTCAATGTTTATCTGCAAATCTACTGACATAAAGTAGAGTTTATAGCTTCTTTGTCTAAAAATGCATGCATATGTCTTTCAACTTCTACTTACTCTACAAAACACAATTCATGCCACTGATTTTCTTTTGCTCTTGTCAGTTCCTTAATTTTTACCTCAGTAACTTTTGTTTCTCTAAGTACTTTCTGCCTGAAGTCCTGTTTCTGACTACCACTCTGTTTTAATCTTGCAGAAAGAAACCTAGGGTTCTGCTCACATTCCATTTCTTCTTTAAGTGAATGCAATGTTATTGGTCTTTCCATTTCTGTAGTAAAGTACAGTTATTTAAATAAACTTACCATAAGAGTAGTTATTTGAATAGATTACTGTTGCAGTAGCCTAAGTTATATGGGATTTATCCAGCCAATTACTGGATGTCTGGCCAGCTTACAAATCTTTAGGGTACTTCCATGTGCCTCCACATCCACTGGAGCTCAAGGGAAAGCTGGTATAAAAGAAGAATTATGGGTACAAAATAAGAGCTTCCTTGTCCCAGGAACAAGGGAAGCTAGCACCCTGCCAACAAAATACATATTAGTATAAGAGAGGAAGACAGGCATTCCTCACCCTGGCAAAAAAAAAATGAGGAAAGGAGAGAGGGTATTACTACTGAAATAGTGACATATTTAAACCTCTAGTATTATGGTGCATTTACTTATACAACTGTACGATGTTCATCTTAGAGCAATGTTGCAGTAGACTGAATTATATGGGACACATACCAAGACTGATGAAGTATCACAATCCAGGTGCCTCTGGAATATAGTTCTACTAACTCCTGCCCTAACCAGGACAAATAGATATATTTGTAGTTGCTTGGTAAAAGTATGAACAGAAGAGAAAGTTGCCGCCTCTAGAATATTTCTAAAGTCCACCCCTTTCAAAGAAGACAATTGAAGAGGCCTGGTAGAGTGGACTCTGATTTGCCATGAAATGAATAAAAAATAGAATGACATTGGACAACTATTTCAAAACAGTCTGTTTTATATGGATTATCTCTACTTCTTGCCTTGATAAGAAATTAACAATTGATTACAATTTTTGAAGTTGTTTATCATTTCAGTGTAGTATCTGAGTTGTCTGTGGACACCCAGAGTGAAAATAATTTTCTCTACCTTATTTCTGGGTTTTAGAAAGAATATGGAGAGAGGAATAGACTGACTGAAAAATCTGAAACCATTTCTGACATAAAAGAGGAGTTGTTTCTCAATAATACCTTATCTTTATGAAATATGACATAGGATTACATCAACATAAGAGCTTGTAACTCAGATACTCTTCTTTTAGAGGTCAGAACAATGTGAAAGACTGTTTTCCATTACAAGAACTTTAGTCTCAAGAGCTAGTTGGAAAGGAAGATGTAAGATCCCACTGGGGAGCAGGGAGCCAGCTGTTTTGTAGGTGGTTGAATATGTAACACCACATTCAGAAACTGCTTCACTTGAGATAAACAAGAAAAAGGGATCCATAGACAGACAGACAGAAATGGACCAAAAATAAATCTTAACATATGAGTAAGAAAGGCCAGAACAGAACAACTCACATAAATATTATAGAACCAAATGTGGTTGAGCCTTAAAAAGATGTTTGGTCATTCTTTGATACAAACTAGAAAACATCTTCCACTTAATCCATATCTGATTTTCTAGTACCAGGTTTCTTAACCTCCTTTAATACCAGATGCTCATCCTCATTAAAAATGTATTAAAATATCATCCATGCTGTGTTCTGAAGAAATTAAAGGTTGGGGGTGGATCAGGGATTACCTGTCATGTGTAAGTAGTTTCATCCTTTGAAAAAGCTTGTGGTAATTACCATTTTCAAAAGAAGGGAGAGCTACTGTTGCCTAAGCCAAATGAAGGTTATCAGTACTATTTTTGGAGAGTCCTTCTAGATTTTTAAAAGGACTCTTGTTATCAAAAGAAAGGGTGGAGAAGTATGGACGAATATTTCTATCCTTGGGAAGGAAATGCATCTGTCTTGCATACCTTTATGCACAAAGTACTGGAGTAGAACTTCTTTAACTGTCTGCTGCAAATGGAGGAAAACAGATCTACTTGAGGAGTTCCTTATAGGCAGTCAATTTCCTGGAAGGCCCTGGATGTAAATGTCCATTCTGTGTGGTCTGTCCTGGTCCTGCTTAGCTTCTCTGCCAGAAAATTCTGATCCAGCAGAATGCAAGTAGCCTGTAATGATTGAGCTACAGGGCCAGTTCCCTGGTAAAACTGCTAATCTGCAAAGAGGGTAGGATCTGGTTCTACCTAATGTTTACGTTCCACATGACTGTGGAGTTGCCTGTGATGACCAGCAGAAGTTTTGGGCTCTAGAGATGATTCAGTGATTTGAGACATTTAATAATACTATTGTTTCTTTGATGTTTATGTGCTTCTTTTTTGTGCTGATGGTTTCACAGACCTTGCTCTTTCACCCCTTTGGAAACAGCTCCCCATGCAAAATCTGATATAGTTGTAGTTATAGACTGACTAGGGGTTAGAGGAGAAAAGGGGACCCAATTGAGGAATAACTGATTCATCCACCAGAGAATTTCCTCCTTGACAAAAATTACCACTCTAATTTAAAAGGAGAGAGGGTGCTGATGTTATGTCCAGAGTGATTTGGGGAACCACTGACTTTTTTTTTATATACAGTCTGGCTACAGGAATCAGGAAAATTGTAGAAGCCATAAACCAAAACATCCTGAGATAGTTCTTGTCCCAAAATATCAGGAATTATTCCTTGTAAAAGTCCACTTTGTCCAGAAGACCATCAAGGGGGATGCACTCATGAGACAGCCTGTGAGACAGAATGAGAGATAACTTTTCTAGGTTTAGTTGAAGACTAAGGTTGAGAAGAAACTTCTTGACAAAGAGCAGAAATTCTTGACACCTACAGTAGAATCTGCAAAAATAAGCCAGTGGTCTAAATAAGGAAATGTGTATACAGGCCATGATCAACAGACCGGGTTGCTTTGCCATGGATGGTCTGCACCTGTTCCCACTGGGATTTTGGATATTGTCCAAAACATTATCCACCCCTATAGAATGAGAAGTTATGTACCTACCATAACGTTCCATGTTAGTTGTCTTCTCTCGCCTTCTTTCTTGCTTGATGGGTTCGGAGCCGATCCTCGGCTCCGACTCGGCACTTTGCTAAACTCGAGAGTCACTTTTACCAGCTCGAGGCAGCCCCATATCCCAGGCGGTAAGTACCCAGATCTCGTTTGGTACCTATAGGCAATAACACCTAGCACAAAAAACTTCCCAGAAGGAAAGAAAGGCAAAAAGCCTAAAGGATGGGCTACAAGGAAGACCAGACAACTAGCTGGTCTTAAGAAGCAATCTTCCATATAGGGAGAAAAAGGTCTGTCCAGGCCAGGGGGCAGGAGGGAGGGTCGCAAGAAAGAAGGCGAGAGAAGACAACTAACATGGAACGTTATGGTAGGTACATAACTTCTCAATGTTAAGTTGTCAATCTCGCCTTCATTCTTGCTTGATGGGACCGCGTCCCTAGCACCTCTATCCTGGGTGGCTCAATGGAACAGACTCTTGAGAACTGTAGAGCCAAAACTGGCTCTATCCCTGGAGGCCAAATCCAATTTGTAACGAGAAACAAAGGTATGAGGAGTGGCCCAAGTGGCTGCTGCACAAATAGTGTCTAATGGAAGTCTAGCCTGAAAAGCTGTGGAAGTGGCTAAGCTTCTGGTTGAATGCGCTTTTGGTTTTGAGCACAGCTGTTTTCCCCTGAGCTGATAGATTTCGGAGATGGTGGAAGAAAGCCATCTAGATAAGGTCACTTTGGAGACAGGAAAGAGCTGATCGGATTTCCTGAATTGTTTTGTTCTGTCCAAATAATATCTGAGTTGGCGGTGAACATCAAGATAATGTAATTTTTGTTCCGATCTGTTTGAGTAATTAGGGAAAAATACAGGGAGGTCAATAGATTGGTTCAAATTATTTTTCGAGGCCACCTTAGGCAAAAAGGTTGGATTAGTTCTCAAGGATACCCTGTCTTTATGGAAGACCAAATAAGGGGGACGAACAGAGAGAGCATGAAGTTCTCACACTCTCCTTGCCGAGGTAATAGCAACAAGGAAGAGTGTTTTCCAAGAAAGAAACTTCAGGGAACATGAAACAGCTGGCTCGAAGGGAGGAAGAATTAAGGATGTCAGCACTAGATTTAGGTCCCATTGAGGAGGAGGACTCCTGACTGGAGGTTTAAGGAGAAAAATTCCTTTTAGAAAGGCTCTACAAAGCCTGAGGGACATAATGTTGTGATCTGCAAACCCGACATGAAAGTTCGAGATAGCAGCCAACTGAACTTTGACCGTGGAAGATGAAGAGCCCGAGTGAAAGATTTCGCTAAGAAATCCAAAACTGCATGAACAGGGGCAGTAAAGGATCTATATTTTTAGCTTTGCCCAACAAGAAGCGTTTCCACTTGCTGGTATAAATCCTTCTAGTAGAGGATTTAAGGTGAAGCCACTATGATATCCCTAACAGGATTAGAGATCATAGGAAGCCTGGCTAAGGAAGGAAGTGGAGCAACCAAGCTGTGAGGTTGAGAGAAGGAATAGACCGATGCAGCTGACCCGATTGGTGAATCAGAAGGTCTGGCACTGGGTCCAGATGCCACGGCTGCACCAATAGGTGACGATGGAGGAACGGAAACCAAATCTGTCGAGGCCAATAGGGAGCAATGAGAATCATTTTGGCTCTCAAAACGGTGGCTTTCTGGAGTACTTGTGGAATCAACGGAAAGGGAGGAAAGGCATAAAGAAGTCCCTGGGGCCAATCCTGGGTTAGAGCATCTCTGGGGGGATGGCCTGGCAGTGGGAAGAGAGAAAAGAAGTCTGGGCATTTGCTGTTTTGGGGAGTAGCAAAATGATCGCCCCATTCTAGAAAAATCTCCTCCACTATAGATTGTTTGAGAGACCACTCGTGAGGCATGAGAATAGCTCTGCTCAATCTGTCCGCTAGAATGTTGGTTTTCCCAGGGATATGCGTTGCTTCCAGAAACTGATGAAAGGAGATTGCCCATTGCCAAAGTCTGAGAGCTTCTCGACACAAGGGGTAGGACTTGGTTCTGCCCTGTTTGTTGATATACCATACTACAGACATGTTGTCTGTGTGAACTGCAATTGTTCCCAAGGGAAGAAAGTCGTTGAGGGCTTGCAACGTTAAAAGCACTGCTCTCATCTCTAGGACATTTATGTGCAGGTGGTATTCGAATGGTTGCCACGTCCCATGAACCATCCTGCCCTGATAATGACCCCCCCACCCAATCAGGGAGGCGTCCGTAGTGACTGTGGCTACCGGAGCCGGGGATACAAAGGGTCTGCCTTGATGAATCTGGGGAGAAGAAATCCACCATGATAGATGATTCTTGCAAATTTGTGTCACCAGGACTTGGTGACGCATGGGAAGTTGTTGGTAAGACCACTGGGTGAACAACATCCATTGAAGAAGACGCATGTAGAAGCGGGCCAAGGGAAGAAGGGTAATGGCCGCAGCCATGAGGCCCAACACCTTCAGAACCATTCTGGCTTGCACCTTTTTGCTGGCAAGGATGATCCGCATGTGACTTTGGATATCTGAGATTCTTTGGTCTGTGAGGGTTGCTGACATCCGAACAGTGTTTAAGTTTGCGCCTATGAAAGTAATAGACTGGCAGGGCAATAAGGAGGATTTTTCGTAGTTGATCGAAATTCCTAATTGAGTGCAGAGATTTAGGGTGTAATCCCTGGCTTGGAGAAGTTGATGCCTGGTGGTGGCTGAAAGGAGCCAGTCGTCGAGATACGGAAACACCTGGAATCCTTGACGTCTCAGGTGAGCCGTGACCACTGCCATACATTTGGTGAACACTCTGGGGGCTGTAGTGAGACCAAAGGGTAGGGCTCTGAATTGAAAATGACTGGACCCCAGCCGAAAGCAGAGAAACCTTCTGGAGCGTCTGTGAATTTTTATGTGATAGTACGCGTCCTGAAGGTCTGTTGAGCACATCCAGTTGTCCTTGTCTAGGAAGGGCAAAATTGATTGAAGTGTGACCATTCGAAATCTTGTCTTTCTCACAGACTTGTTGAGTCTGCTGAGATCAATATTGGTCTCAGTCTCCCGTCTTTTTGGGGACCAAAAAGAATCTTGAGTAGATTCCGGGCTCTGAATGGTCTGTTGTAACTGGCTGAATGGCCCTTTTTTGTAGAAGCTTTGATACTTCTAACTTTGCAATTTCCCTTAGACCGGGTGGAACATCTGGAAGGGAATTTTTGTGAGTGAAAGGACTTTCCTCGAAAGGAATCTTGTAACCCTCGGATATGATCGACTGTACCCATCTGTCTTGAGAGAGGGAACGCCAGGCTTCTGAGTACAGCGTTAGTCTTCCCCCGACTGCCTCCAAGGATGGACAGCCGGGCAACATCTCAGGGATGCAGGAAGGGCTTGTCAGAGAGAGGCTCTCTGCTTCCCTGGTTTTGTGGACCCCCTCTGCCTCTAGAGCGGCATTTGTTATTATTACCCCCTCTGCCTCTAGGGATAAACTGACCATGTGCATCTGGCGTAACTCCCTGGGATTTACGGAACCACATTTTTCCGCCCTTCTGACCTTTGGGGTAAGGTCTAGAGGGGGTAGAAAAACGGACCCCTACGGCAGAAAGAGTCTTGCCGTCCTGCTCACACCTGGTCAATGTATCCTTCACTTGAGGGCCAAACAATGCTGACCCATCAAAGGGAGAATTCGTGAAGGACGCCTTAAAGGGATCTGCAAAATTACAGAGCCGCATCCAGGATTGAAGTCTAAGAGCCACTCCTGTACCCGCGGCTCTACTCGCTCCATCTGCTGCATACGAGATCAGTCGCATGGAGGCGTTAGCTATAGAATTAAGGATTCTTAGCTGAGAAGCAATCTTTTCTTGAGCCCCTGCAGCCGTAGGATCTTGCACTACTTCACCTAGTTCTTTAAGGATGTCCCTTTGGAGTCTGGTGAAGTGACATAAATAGTTCAGCGAGCATGGCAAAGGTCGCTGAGGAGAACATCTGCTTACCATACCTATCCATGGTCCTAGAATCCTTATTAGGAGGATGGACTGATACGGAAGGATCTGCAAGTTCCTTCTTAGTGGCGGCCGCCACCACCATGGCATCAACAGGGACACCTTTGTAAGGAATTGCTTTTCAGAAGGGGCTGTAATAAATTTAGGCGGCCTCCTAGGAACTGGCTCTACAGAATCAGGAGCAGCCCAAGCCTTTCGAGCAATAACCTCCATAAGGGGGTCGAAGGTGGAGACACCCAGGAGGTGGAGGTCGAGATCCAAGCGCCTCTAGGTATACCGACTCATCCTCGGAGGGATTTATGGAGGGCCAGTTTCCCCTCTGTTTTAGGAGTTCTAGGATGTCTGAAAAGGAGACATCCTCAGAAGGGGATCTTGGGGATCCCTCCGACTCATCTAAGTCGGTATCTGAAGTGGTAGACTCAGGGGAGTCCAGGTGTTTCCTCTTACAAGTCCTCTTGCGGAGGATCTCCTGACTGGTCAGGAGAATCCTCGGAAGAGGGGGTTCTTCCCAGTGGGGAAACCTGAGGCGGTGGATCTCTAGGTCCGGGAGCAAGAGAGATGGAAGAGATATCGACAGGCACTGTAGAGGGAGGAGCTAAGGGAATAGACCGCTGACTGAGCCCAGTGGCCAGCACACTCTTCATCACCTGAAGGCCCCTCCCAGGGAGATCCGAGAGAACCCATTCGAAGAAACTGGGACTCCGGGCCCACCGAAAGGGAAGGCTCGAGGCAGATGTCGGAGCCGAGCTCACCAAGGCCGAAGCTCCAAGGGGAAGAGCGGGTCGGACAAGGGTCCGATGCCACTCACCCTCGGAGGAGACCAGGGAAGCCCGACCACGAATCCCTCCAAGGAAGGTCTCGAGGAGGAGATAAGAGTAGATGCTGAAGGTGCAGAAGGAGGGTATCTGCCCTCAGCCATAGCCGTAACTATTCCCGTAGACTCCAGCTCCAAACTCTGTTGTAGAGTCGAAGGAGGAACTTGAAGGGTGTGGACTAATAGTCGTCTGTTGAGACGGACTATGAAGCATCTGGGCCAGTGCCTGTGATTTTAATAAGCTGCTTACCACCCTCTCTAAATCATGGTCAGATAACCTGGACGACCTAGATGATCGGCTCCAATGGCTCCATTCCGAAAGAAGAGGTGAGGCCGAGCCGAATCGGTTCCAAAGAGGGGGACCTGGACCTCTTCCTCGAAGGAACCATCGGAGCCGACAAACCCACTGATCCAGTCGGAGCTGATAACTTTTCGGCTCCGAGAGAAGATCTAGATGCATCGGCTCCAGCCGGAGCCGATGCAGGCATCAAAATAACGAAGCCTGGGCCACATGGTGGTCGGAGCCAGTACTCGGAACCGACACCAAAGTGACCATAGAAGTATTGGCACCAATAGCCATCGGTGCCGAAGATTTAGCCAAGGTCGGATCGGCTCCAGCCAGAGCCGATCTCGACTCCGACAAAGTCGGAGCCAAGGCCGAAGGCTTTGGTACAGAAGCCTGGGCCTTAGACTTGGAAGGCTTTCCCGGAGCCGATTTGGCCGGGGAGCCCTCCGGTTTAAGGAGTCCCCTTAAAATGAGCTTGTTTCTCCTTTCCTGCAGGACTCTCTGGCTAAAAGAGTGACATATTGCACAGGAGTCCTGCAGGTGGAGAGGTCCCAGGCAGTATAAACAAGAAGTGTGACCGTCTGTCAGAGACATCTTCTGACAGCACGAGTCACACTTCTTAAAGCCTGAGACCCACTGCTCTTTGGACATAGTGGATACAGAAAACAGTACACACACAGTCCCAATCAAACAATTAAAATTAAAGTATAACAAGTAGAAACCTCACACACACACACACCCTGATGGGGGGGGGGGGGGAGGGATGGGAGGGAAAGAAGGCCTGACTAAAAAAATTAAGGAGGAAGAATAAATTTAGTCAAAAAGGGGCTTACAATTAACTAAAAATGAAAGATTTCTAAGAAAAAATACTTTTTATCTGAAAAGGGGCTAATAGCAGTTTAAATTTAAACACTTACCAGGAGCTGGTAAAAGGAGGACCTCATCAGCGAAGCGGCAAACGAGATCTGGGTACTTACCGCCTTGCATCATGGGATATGGGGCTGCCTCGAGCTGGTAAAAGTGACTCTCGAGCTTAGCAAAGGGCCGAGTCTCGGCTCCGAACCCATCAAGCAAGAATGAAGGCGAGATTGACAACTTAACATCCCTTTTTTAGGCAATGCCAATCTGATAAACCTCCATAAACCTTCAAACATAGTAAATTGTACTCAAGATAAACTAAAAGTATTACTGCTCAATGCAAGGAGTCTCAACAAGAAGCTCCACTCCTTGAAAGCACACCTCACCTTTGAGAGTGTTGACATCTGTGCAGTTGCTGAGACATGGTGTAAAGCTGTAGAAGGCACCTCAGCAGTATAAAGCTGTAATGCATTCCATACATTTAGACTAGCTACTGCACAAGAAGTAACAAGAGGCAGAGGTTTATCAATCTACATGAAAAGTAAGCAATGTCAAGACTGGTCAAGCAATATGACATTCTTGAGCTACTCCATGTTCAACTAACCTTAGGTACAGTTCAATACCATATTCTTGCTAGCTATATGTCCCTGTCTATGACCTAGGATAACAATAACACATACTTGAATGAAGTGAAGTCACTCACAATTCAGCCCAACACCTCATTCATGGATGATTTCAACTATATTACTATAAACTGGGATGCATAAGCAACCACTATCTTGCAAGTTCAAAGATTCTTGGTTTTTTGTCAATACAAACACCCTAGAACAGCTAGTCTGCACAACTACTAGGGGTGCAAATATCTTCAATCTAGTACTCACAAATATAAGAAATGTTGCAGCACCCCCCCTTGAGTAATGCCCTCACTGGTCAGATCAGATCAGAAAGCAGTAACCCTTGAAATAAATATAAAGGCTGAACTCCCAGGAAAAGCCAGAACTTTTAAGAATTTTTCCAAGGTTAACTACCTGCTATTAAGTGAAGGCATAACTCAATTCCAAGCCCCCCAAAACTCAAAAATCACAGTGGCCTATCTGGATGTGTTTATAGAAACCCTGTACAAGCATGTAAATAGGTGCACAGAAACAGCAGTATCAAACTGAAATAAACATAGGACAAACTCTAAAAACAAGCCCCCTTGGTGGAACATCAGTATACGCAGGTTGCATAACAGAAGATAGAAATTCCTGTCCAAAAATAAGAAGGGCTTTCCCTCCAAAACAAAAAGCTCCATCATTAGTCTCAACAAGCAACTCAGGGGACCAATCATGTCCACCAAAGCCAAATTTGATGCAAAAATAAGGGAACACCCAACAGTCTGCTGAACTAATAGTAAATAGAACTTCCTACACTAAACTGGAGGATATAGTAAATTTACCAACTATAACTAAAGAACAGGTCTTCACTGCACTCTCTAGAGCTAAAACACTGCCTCAGTGGGTCCTGATAATATCTCAGGATGCCTCCTAAATAGTGTGAAATGTGAAACATGACCTGTCACACCCACTAGTATCTCTATTCAACCACAGCCTCCAGGCAGGCTTCATCCCTAAGGAATGGAGGACTGCAACTGTCATCCCTCTACACAAAGGCAGACCATCAACAGACCCAAGGAACTACAGACCCATTAGTTTTACTAGTCTTATATGCAAAGCCATGGAAAGAATTATTGTGGAACTGATAAAGACATATGATATCTTCAATCACTGGATGCATCCCAGTTTGGTTTTATCAACGGGAAGGTCATGTCTACTAAACTTGGTGCACTTCTTTGAGATGAGGGCAAAATGGTAAATACTGCCTACCTTGATCTGGAAAAGGTATTTGACACAAATCCTCACTCAGATATTATAGACAAACACACAAATTTAGGCATAAATCCCTATGTTACCTGATGCAGACCCAAATGGCTCACAGACAGGACACGTGAAGTGAATATGGGGGAATCCACCTCCACCAAGAGGCCTTGGTTTTTGT